>NC_086380.1:79724309-79921101 GCF_036588685.1 Mytilus trossulus | reverse complement strand
AAATAGCATGAAACTTAAGGATTTAAACTTTTATTTTATAGAATTTCTGCAAAAATGACCAATTTTGGCATTTTATGGTCAAAATAGGCATTTTAAGGCTTTTTCAATATTGATGCATACATGGCATCCTGACTTTCTATCTGACAGGTTTTCATGTGTCAATACTTGTGTTTCTATGCCTTTATCTAGTTCTTTTACTTGTTTATGAACTCAGAATCTACAGAAAAAGAAGATTATCTCAGACAATATGTACAAAATGTGTTGTATAAATGACCCTTGTCTAACGCCCTGTTTGGATGAAGTCAAAAGTGGGATTCTTGGTACATAAAATTTGAAGTCCACAATTAAGACCTCACTAAATTTGTATCCAAAGCACTTTACAATGTCTATTGTACCTGTTCCATCTCACATAATATCTTTTTTTTCTTCTGTAGGATAGCAAGTGGTTTAAATATAAGCCTGTTGAGACTAAAATTGCATTCAAGTATTTCATTAAAAAGGCAAAAATCTTTGTATCAGACCATACTCTCTGTAAGAAAAGTTAATTGCAAGAGCCTTTTTGTGCTCAGATTTGTTGTATCATGTCACATGAGTATAGAAATGATAAAATAGACACAATTTTTTATTTCTTATAGCCTCAATATGAATTTTTAAATGTAAATATGTGGCACGGCCTAAATTGACCCTTATTTTTTTCCAGTCTTACTTGGCTTAAGACCCTTTTAAACTAATATGATATGTTATTTGTGACTTTTCTTTCCATTTAAAGTACATTCAATACATATGTAAGGATTATTTATAACCAAAAAGCTTCACAAATTTAAAATTGCTGGAAAATATTACATCTTCATGTAAGGCCCCCTTTCATTGAAAAACCTCAATTTTTAGGCCCAGGCTGATATAAATTTCACTTTTGAATAATTATGCTAAGTCTGATAAATCAAATGAGTACTCTATTGCTTTAAGTACATAATAAATGATATATTAGGGCATTTAAAAAGTATTTTTTGCAATATTTTAATTTTCAAAGCCCATAATGTTGATAGTTGCAATTATTCAGTTTTAACGTCAAAATTTAACACGCAAAGATGAGTATTAAATTTAACCTATTGTCTATAATATATATCCTATTGTTATGAAACTTTGCAAGCAGTGTTATAATTAATTAAGCTTTGGTCATACCAAGTTTTTTTAAGATTTGTCAACTCTTTCTATCCTATTAGGTCCGAGACCACAATTGTCGTCCCTTGATTTTCGTTGTTCACGAATATAGTCCCTAGTGTTAACAGTGGGTTACTTGCCAATAATTTTTATACCCCTTCCAAATTTATTTCTCCATGTTTAATGCCTCAAATTGTAAGAAGGGGGGTGAAATTACACTGTAAAAAAATTTGGGTCCAGAATTTTACAGCAAAGTAGTGATTAGGTCCAGCTGAAAAAGGTTAAAAATTAGCACTTCGGAAGCTGTCAAAAGATTTCAAGACACCCTAAACACAAAATTGTCCATATTTTGAGTTTGAGGCGATGAAGTTTTCTATAATTTTGATATAATTTGTCCCAAAAGTAGTACAACACACTGTACAAATTTCATTGAGAAAGCGCAGGTGGGATTTTTTTAATTTTCATTTATGTTCTAAAAGAAATGCACTACGAATTAATTGTGTTCTCGGACCTAAGAGGTGAAGTCTGTAAAAATAGAATCTGTAATTTGGCAACTTCCCTAAATGATTTGGTGGTGTCAATTTGTCAAATAGCATGAAACTTAAGGATTTAAACTTTTATTTTATAGAATTTCTGCAAAAATGACCAATTTTGGCATTTTATGGTCAAAATAGGCATTTTAAGGCTTTTTCAATATTGATGCATACATGGCATCCTGACTTTCTATCTGACAGGTTTTCATGTGTCAATACTTGTGTTTCTATGCCTTTATCTAGTTCTTTTACTTGTTTATGAACTCAGAATCTACAGAAAAAGAAGATTATCTCAGACAATATGTACAAAATGTGTTGTATAAATGACCCTTGTCTAACGCCCTGTTTGGATGAAGTCAAAAGTGGGATTCTTGGTACATAAAATTTGAAGTCCACAATTAAGACCTCACTAAATTTGTATCCAAAGCACTTTACAATGTCTATTGTACCTGTTCCATCTCACATAATATCTTTTTTTTCTTCTGTAGGATAGCAAGTGGTTTAAATATAAGCCTGTTGAGACTAAAATTGCATTCAAGTATTTCATTAAAAAGGCAAAAATCTTTGTATCAGACCATACTCTCTGTAAGAAAAGTTAATTGCAAGAGCCTTTTTGTGCTCAGATTTGTTGTATCATGTCACATGAGTATAGAAATGATAAAATAGACACAATTTTTTATTTCTTATAGCCTCAATATGAATTTTTAAATGTAAATATGTGGCACGGCCTAAATTGACCCTTATTTTTTTCCAGTCTTACTTGGCTTAAGACCCTTTTAAACTAATATGATATGTTATTTGTGACTTTTCTTTCCATTTAAAGTACATTCAATACATATGTAAGGATTATTTATAACCAAAAAGCTTCACAAATTTAAAATTGCTGGAAAATATTACATCTTCATGTAAGGCCCCCTTTCATTGAAAAACCTCAATTTTTAGGCCCAGGCTGATATAAATTTCACTTTTGAATAATTATGCTAAGTCTGATAAATCAAATGAGTACTCTATTGCTTTAAGTACATAATAAATGATATATTAGGGCATTTAAAAAGTATTTTTTGCAATATTTTAATTTTCAAAGCCCATAATGTTGATAGTTGCAATTATTCAGTTTTAACGTCAAAATTTAACACGCAAAGATGAGTATTAAATTTAACCTATTGTCTATAATATATATCCTATTGTTATGAAACTTTGCAAGCAGTGTTATAATTAATTAAGCTTTGGTCATACCAAGTTTTTTTAAGATTTGTCAACTCTTTCTATCCTATTAGGTCCGAGACCACAATTGTCGTCCCTTGATTTTCGTTGTTCACGAATATAGTCCCTAGTGTTAACAGTGGGTTACTTGCCAATAATTTTTATACCCCTTCCAAATTTATTTCTCCATGTTTAATGCCTCAAATTGTAAGAAGGGGGGTGAAATTACACTGTAAAAAAATTTGGGTCCAGAATTTTACAGCAAAGTAGTGATTAGGTCCAGCTGAAAAAGGTTAAAAATTAGCACTTCGGAAGCTGTCAAAAGATTTCAAGACACCCTAAACACAAAATTGTCCATATTTTGAGTTTGAGGCGATGAAGTTTTCTATAATTTTGATATAATTTGTCCCAAAAGTAGTACAACACACTGTACAAATTTCATTGAGAAAGCGCAGGTGGGATTTTTTTAATTTTCATTTATGTTCTAAAAGAAATGCACTACGAATTAATTGTGTTCTCGGACCTAAGAGGTGAAGTCTGTAAAAATAGAATCTGTAATTTGGCAACTTCCCTAAATGATTTGGTGGTGTCAATTTGTCAAATAGCATGAAACTTAAGGATTTAAACTTTTATTTTATAGAATTTCTGCAAAAATGACCAATTTTGGCATTTTATGGTCAAAATAGGCATTTTAAGGCTTTTTCAATATTGATGCATACATGGCATCCTGACTTTCTATCTGACAGGTTTTCATGTGTCAATACTTGTGTTTCTATGCCTTTATCTAGTTCTTTTACTTGTTTATGAACTCAGAATCTACAGAAAAAGAAGATTATCTCAGACAATATGTACAAAATGTGTTGTATAAATGACCCTTGTCTAACGCCCTGTTTGGATGAAGTCAAAAGTGGGATTCTTGGTACATAAAATTTGAAGTCCACAATTAAGACCTCACTAAATTTGTATCCAAAGCACTTTACAATGTCTATTGTACCTGTTCCATCTCACATAATATCTTTTTTTTCTTCTGTAGGATAGCAAGTGGTTTAAATATAAGCCTGTTGAGACTAAAATTGCATTCAAGTATTTCATTAAAAAGGCAAAAATCTTTGTATCAGACCATACTCTCTGTAAGAAAAGTTAATTGCAAGAGCCTTTTTGTGCTCAGATTTGTTGTATCATGTCACATGAGTATAGAAATGATAAAATAGACACAATTTTTTATTTCTTATAGCCTCAATATGAATTTTTAAATGTAAATATGTGGCACGGCCTAAATTGACCCTTATTTTTTTCCAGTCTTACTTGGCTTAAGACCCTTTTAAACTAATATGATATGTTATTTGTGACTTTTCTTTCCATTTAAAGTACATTCAATACATATGTAAGGATTATTTATAACCAAAAAGCTTCACAAATTTAAAATTGCTGGAAAATATTACATCTTCATGTAAGGCCCCCTTTCATTGAAAAACCTCAATTTTTAGGCCCAGGCTGATATAAATTTCACTTTTGAATAATTATGCTAAGTCTGATAAATCAAATGAGTACTCTATTGCTTTAAGTACATAATAAATGATATATTAGGGCATTTAAAAAGTATTTTTTGCAATATTTTAATTTTCAAAGCCCATAATGTTGATAGTTGCAATTATTCAGTTTTAACGTCAAAATTTAACACGCAAAGATGAGTATTAAATTTAACCTATTGTCTATAATATATATCCTATTGTTATGAAACTTTGCAAGCAGTGTTATAATTAATTAAGCTTTGGTCATACCAAGTTTTTTTAAGATTTGTCAACTCTTTCTATCCTATTAGGTGAAGTCTGTAAAAATAGAATCTGTAATTTGGCAACTTCCCTAAATGATTTGGTGGTGTCAATTTGTCAAATAGCATGAAACTTAAGGATTTAAACTTTTATTTTATAGAATTTCTGCAAAAATGACCAATTTTGGCATTTTATGGTCAAAATAGGCATTTTAAGGCTTTTTCAATATTGATGCATACATGGCATCCTGACTTTCTATCTGACAGGTTTTCATGTGTCAATACTTGTGTTTCTATGCCTTTATCTAGTTCTTTTACTTGTTTATGAACTCAGAATCTACAGAAAAAGAAGATTATCTCAGACAATATGTACAAAATGTGTTGTATAAATGACCCTTGTCTAACGCCCTGTTTGGATGAAGTCAAAAGTGGGATTCTTGGTACATAAAATTTGAAGTCCACAATTAAGACCTCACTAAATTTGTATCCAAAGCACTTTACAATGTCTATTGTACCTGTTCCATCTCACATAATATCTTTTTTTTCTTCTGTAGGATAGCAAGTGGTTTAAATATAAGCCTGTTGAGACTAAAATTGCATTCAAGTATTTCATTAAAAAGGCAAAAATCTTTGTATCAGACCATACTCTCTGTAAGAAAAGTTAATTGCAAGAGCCTTTTTGTGCTCAGATTTGTTGTATCATGTCACATGAGTATAGAAATGATAAAATAGACACAATTTTTTATTTCTTATAGCCTCAATATGAATTTTTAAATGTAAATATGTGGCACGGCCTAAATTGACCCTTATTTTTTTCCAGTCTTACTTGGCTTAAGACCCTTTTAAACTAATATGATATGTTATTTGTGACTTTTCTTTCCATTTAAAGTACATTCAATACATATGTAAGGATTATTTATAACCAAAAAGCTTCACAAATTTAAAATTGCTGGAAAATATTACATCTTCATGTAAGGCCCCCTTTCATTGAAAAACCTCAATTTTTAGGCCCAGGCTGATATAAATTTCACTTTTGAATAATTATGCTAAGTCTGATAAATCAAATGAGTACTCTATTGCTTTAAGTACATAATAAATGATATATTAGGGCATTTAAAAAGTATTTTTTGCAATATTTTAATTTTCAAAGCCCATAATGTTGATAGTTGCAATTATTCAGTTTTAACGTCAAAATTTAACACGCAAAGATGAGTATTAAATTTAACCTATTGTCTATAATATATATCCTATTGTTATGAAACTTTGCAAGCAGTGTTATAATTAATTAAGCTTTGGTCATACCAAGTTTTTTTAAGATTTGTCAACTCTTTCTATCCTATTAGGTGAAGTCTGTAAAAATAGAATCTGTAATTTGGCAACTTCCCTAAATGATTTGGTGGTGTCAATTTGTCAAATAGCATGAAACTTAAGGATTTAAACTTTTATTTTATAGAATTTCTGCAAAAATGACCAATTTTGGCATTTTATGGTCAAAATAGGCATTTTAAGGCTTTTTCAATATTGATGCATACATGGCATCCTGACTTTCTATCTGACAGGTTTTCATGTGTCAATACTTGTGTTTCTATGCCTTTATCTAGTTCTTTTACTTGTTTATGAACTCAGAATCTACAGAAAAAGAAGATTATCTCAGACAATATGTACAAAATGTGTTGTATAAATGACCCTTGTCTAACGCCCTGTTTGGATGAAGTCAAAAGTGGGATTCTTGGTACATAAAATTTGAAGTCCACAATTAAGACCTCACTAAATTTGTATCCAAAGCACTTTACAATGTCTATTGTACCTGTTCCATCTCACATAATATCTTTTTTTTCTTCTGTAGGATAGCAAGTGGTTTAAATATAAGCCTGTTGAGACTAAAATTGCATTCAAGTATTTCATTAAAAAGGCAAAAATCTTTGTATCAGACCATACTCTCTGTAAGAAAAGTTAATTGCAAGAGCCTTTTTGTGCTCAGATTTGTTGTATCATGTCACATGAGTATAGAAATGATAAAATAGACACAATTTTTTATTTCTTATAGCCTCAATATGAATTTTTAAATGTAAATATGTGGCACGGCCTAAATTGACCCTTATTTTTTTCCAGTCTTACTTGGCTTAAGACCCTTTTAAACTAATATGATATGTTATTTGTGACTTTTCTTTCCATTTAAAGTACATTCAATACATATGTAAGGATTATTTATAACCAAAAAGCTTCACAAATTTAAAATTGCTGGAAAATATTACATCTTCATGTAAGGCCCCCTTTCATTGAAAAACCTCAATTTTTAGGCCCAGGCTGATATAAATTTCACTTTTGAATAATTATGCTAAGTCTGATAAATCAAATGAGTACTCTATTGCTTTAAGTACATAATAAATGATATATTAGGGCATTTAAAAAGTATTTTTTGCAATATTTTAATTTTCAAAGCCCATAATGTTGATAGTTGCAATTATTCAGTTTTAACGTCAAAATTTAACACGCAAAGATGAGTATTAAATTTAACCTATTGTCTATAATATATATCCTATTGTTATGAAACTTTGCAAGCAGTGTTATAATTAATTAAGCTTTGGTCATACCAAGTTTTTTTAAGATTTGTCAACTCTTTCTATCCTAAGAGGTGAAGTCTGTAAAAATAGAATCTGTAATTTGGCAACTTCCCTAAATGATTTGGTGGTGTCAATTTGTCAAATAGCATGAAACTTAAGGATTTAAACTTTTATTTTATAGAATTTCTGCAAAAATGACCAATTTTGGCATTTTATGGTCAAAATAGGCATTTTAAGGCTTTTTCAATATTGATGCATACATGGCATCCTGACTTTCTATCTGACAGGTTTTCATGTGTCAATACTTGTGTTTCTATGCCTTTATCTAGTTCTTTTACTTGTTTATGAACTCAGAATCTACAGAAAAAGAAGATTATCTCAGACAATATGTACAAAATGTGTTGTATAAATGACCCTTGTCTAACGCCCTGTTTGGATGAAGTCAAAAGTGGGATTCTTGGTACATAAAATTTGAAGTCCACAATTAAGACCTCACTAAATTTGTATCCAAAGCACTTTACAATGTCTATTGTACCTGTTCCATCTCACATAATATCTTTTTTTTCTTCTGTAGGATAGCAAGTGGTTTAAATATAAGCCTGTTGAGACTAAAATTGCATTCAAGTATTTCATTAAAAAGGCAAAAATCTTTGTATCAGACCATACTCTCTGTAAGAAAAGTTAATTGCAAGAGCCTTTTTGTGCTCAGATTTGTTGTATCATGTCACATGAGTATAGAAATGATAAAATAGACACAATTTTTTATTTCTTATAGCCTCAATATGAATTTTTAAATGTAAATATGTGGCACGGCCTAAATTGACCCTTATTTTTTTCCAGTCTTACTTGGCTTAAGACCCTTTTAAACTAATATGATATGTTATTTGTGACTTTTCTTTCCATTTAAAGTACATTCAATACATATGTAAGGATTATTTATAACCAAAAAGCTTCACAAATTTAAAATTGCTGGAAAATATTACATCTTCATGTAAGGCCCCCTTTCATTGAAAAACCTCAATTTTTAGGCCCAGGCTGATATAAATTTCACTTTTGAATAATTATGCTAAGTCTGATAAATCAAATGAGTACTCTATTGCTTTAAGTACATAATAAATGATATATTAGGGCATTTAAAAAGTATTTTTTGCAATATTTTAATTTTCAAAGCCCATAATGTTGATAGTTGCAATTATTCAGTTTTAACGTCAAAATTTAACACGCAAAGATGAGTATTAAATTTAACCTATTGTCTATAATATATATCCTATTGTTATGAAACTTTGCAAGCAGTGTTATAATTAATTAAGCTTTGGTCATACCAAGTTTTTTTAAGATTTGTCAACTCTTTCTATCCTATTAGGTGAAGTCTGTAAAAATAGAATCTGTAATTTGGCAACTTCCCTAAATGATTTGGTGGTGTCAATTTGTCAAATAGCATGAAACTTAAGGATTTAAACTTTTATTTTATAGAATTTCTGCAAAAATGACCAATTTTGGCATTTTATGGTCAAAATAGGCATTTTAAGGCTTTTTCAATATTGATGCATACATGGCATCCTGACTTTCTATCTGACAGGTTTTCATGTGTCAATACTTGTGTTTCTATGCCTTTATCTAGTTCTTTTACTTGTTTATGAACTCAGAATCTACAGAAAAAGAAGATTATCTCAGACAATATGTACAAAATGTGTTGTATAAATGACCCTTGTCTAACGCCCTGTTTGGATGAAGTCAAAAGTGGGATTCTTGGTACATAAAATTTGAAGTCCACAATTAAGACCTCACTAAATTTGTATCCAAAGCACTTTACAATGTCTATTGTACCTGTTCCATCTCACATAATATCTTTTTTTTCTTCTGTAGGATAGCAAGTGGTTTAAATATAAGCCTGTTGAGACTAAAATTGCATTCAAGTATTTCATTAAAAAGGCAAAAATCTTTGTATCAGACCATACTCTCTGTAAGAAAAGTTAATTGCAAGAGCCTTTTTGTGCTCAGATTTGTTGTATCATGTCACATGAGTATAGAAATGATAAAATAGACACAATTTTTTATTTCTTATAGCCTCAATATGAATTTTTAAATGTAAATATGTGGCACGGCCTAAATTGACCCTTATTTTTTTCCAGTCTTACTTGGCTTAAGACCCTTTTAAACTAATATGATATGTTATTTGTGACTTTTCTTTCCATTTAAAGTACATTCAATACATATGTAAGGATTATTTATAACCAAAAAGCTTCACAAATTTAAAATTGCTGGAAAATATTACATCTTCATGTAAGGCCCCCTTTCATTGAAAAACCTCAATTTTTAGGCCCAGGCTGATATAAATTTCACTTTTGAATAATTATGCTAAGTCTGATAAATCAAATGAGTACTCTATTGCTTTAAGTACATAATAAATGATATATTAGGGCATTTAAAAAGTATTTTTTGCAATATTTTAATTTTCAAAGCCCATAATGTTGATAGTTGCAATTATTCAGTTTTAACGTCAAAATTTAACACGCAAAGATGAGTATTAAATTTAACCTATTGTCTATAATATATATCCTATTGTTATGAAACTTTGCAAGCAGTGTTATAATTAATTAAGCTTTGGTCATACCAAGTTTTTTTAAGATTTGTCAACTCTTTCTATCCTATTAGGTCCGAGACCACAATTGTCGTCCCTTGATTTTCGTTGTTCACGAATATAGTCCCTAGTGTTAACAGTGGGTTACTTGCCAATAATTTTTATACCCCTTCCAAATTTATTTCTCCATGTTTAATGCCTCAAATTGTAAGAAGGGGGGTGAAATTACACTGTAAAAAAATTTGGGTCCAGAATTTTACAGCAAAGTAGTGATTAGGTCCAGCTGAAAAAGGTTAAAAATTAGCACTTCGGAAGCTGTCAAAAGATTTCAAGACACCCTAAACACAAAATTGTCCATATTTTGAGTTTGAGGCGATGAAGTTTTCTATAATTTTGATATAATTTGTCCCAAAAGTAGTACAACACACTGTACAAATTTCATTGAGAAAGCGCAGGTGGGATTTTTTTAATTTTCATTTATGTTCTAAAAGAAATGCACTACGAATTAATTGTGTTCTCGGACCTAAGAGGTGAAGTCTGTAAAAATAGAATCTGTAATTTGGCAACTTCCCTAAATGATTTGGTGGTGTCAATTTGTCAAATAGCATGAAACTTAAGGATTTAAACTTTTATTTTATAGAATTTCTGCAAAAATGACCAATTTTGGCATTTTATGGTCAAAATAGGCATTTTAAGGCTTTTTCAATATTGATGCATACATGGCATCCTGACTTTCTATCTGACAGGTTTTCATGTGTCAATACTTGTGTTTCTATGCCTTTATCTAGTTCTTTTACTTGTTTATGAACTCAGAATCTACAGAAAAAGAAGATTATCTCAGACAATATGTACAAAATGTGTTGTATAAATGACCCTTGTCTAACGCCCTGTTTGGATGAAGTCAAAAGTGGGATTCTTGGTACATAAAATTTGAAGTCCACAATTAAGACCTCACTAAATTTGTATCCAAAGCACTTTACAATGTCTATTGTACCTGTTCCATCTCACATAATATCTTTTTTTTCTTCTGTAGGATAGCAAGTGGTTTAAATATAAGCCTGTTGAGACTAAAATTGCATTCAAGTATTTCATTAAAAAGGCAAAAATCTTTGTATCAGACCATACTCTCTGTAAGAAAAGTTAATTGCAAGAGCCTTTTTGTGCTCAGATTTGTTGTATCATGTCACATGAGTATAGAAATGATAAAATAGACACAATTTTTTATTTCTTATAGCCTCAATATGAATTTTTAAATGTAAATATGTGGCACGGCCTAAATTGACCCTTATTTTTTTCCAGTCTTACTTGGCTTAAGACCCTTTTAAACTAATATGATATGTTATTTGTGACTTTTCTTTCCATTTAAAGTACATTCAATACATATGTAAGGATTATTTATAACCAAAAAGCTTCACAAATTTAAAATTGCTGGAAAATATTACATCTTCATGTAAGGCCCCCTTTCATTGAAAAACCTCAATTTTTAGGCCCAGGCTGATATAAATTTCACTTTTGAATAATTATGCTAAGTCTGATAAATCAAATGAGTACTCTATTGCTTTAAGTACATAATAAATGATATATTAGGGCATTTAAAAAGTATTTTTTGCAATATTTTAATTTTCAAAGCCCATAATGTTGATAGTTGCAATTATTCAGTTTTAACGTCAAAATTTAACACGCAAAGATGAGTATTAAATTTAACCTATTGTCTATAATATATATCCTATTGTTATGAAACTTTGCAAGCAGTGTTATAATTAATTAAGCTTTGGTCATACCAAGTTTTTTTAAGATTTGTCAACTCTTTCTATCCTAAGAGGTGAAGTCTGTAAAAATAGAATCTGTAATTTGGCAACTTCCCTAAATGATTTGGTGGTGTCAATTTGTCAAATAGCATGAAACTTAAGGATTTAAACTTTTATTTTATAGAATTTCTGCAAAAATTACCAATTTTGGCATTTTATGGTCAAAATAGGCATTTTAAGGCTTTTTCAATATTGATGCATACATGGCATCCTGACTTTCTATCTGACAGGTTTTCATGTGTCAATACTTGTGTTTCTATGCCTTTATCTAGTTCTTTTACTTGTTTATGAACTCAGAATCTACAGAAAAAGAAGATTATCTCAGACAATATGTACAAAATGTGTTGTATAAATGACCCTTGTCTAACGCCCTGTTTGGATGAAGTCAAAAGTGGGATTCTTGGTACATAAAATTTGAAGTCCACAATTAAGACCTCACTAAATTTGTATCCAAAGCACTTTACAATGTCTATTGTACCTGTTCCATCTCACATAATATCTTTTTTTTCTTCTGTAGGATAGCAAGTGGTTTAAATATAAGCCTGTTGAGACTAAAATTGCATTCAAGTATTTCATTAAAAAGGCAAAAATCTTTGTATCAGACCATACTCTCTGTAAGAAAAGTTAATTGCAAGAGCCTTTTTGTGCTCAGATTTGTTGTATCATGTCACATGAGTATAGAAATGATAAAATAGACACAATTTTTTATTTCTTATAGCCTCAATATGAATTTTTAAATGTAAATATGTGGCACGGCCTAAATTGACCCTTATTTTTTTCCAGTCTTACTTGGCTTAAGACCCTTTTAAACTAATATGATATGTTATTTGTGACTTTTCTTTCCATTTAAAGTACATTCAATACATATGTAAGGATTATTTATAACCAAAAAGCTTCACAAATTTAAAATTGCTGGAAAATATTACATCTTCATGTAAGGCCCCCTTTCATTGAAAAACCTCAATTTTTAGGCCCAGGCTGATATAAATTTCACTTTTGAATAATTATGCTAAGTCTGATAAATCAAATGAGTACTCTATTGCTTTAAGTACATAATAAATGATATATTAGGGCATTTAAAAAGTATTTTTTGCAATATTTTAATTTTCAAAGCCCATAATGTTGATAGTTGCAATTATTCAGTTTTAACGTCAAAATTTAACACGCAAAGATGAGTATTAAATTTAACCTATTGTCTATAATATATATCCTATTGTTATGAAACTTTGCAAGCAGTGTTATAATTAATTAAGCTTTGGTCATACCAAGTTTTTTTAAGATTTGTCAACTCTTTCTATCCTATTAGGTCCGAGACCACAATTGTCGTCCCTTGATTTTCGTTGTTCACGAATATAGTCCCTAGTGTTAACAGTGGGTTACTTGCCAATAATTTTTATACCCCTTCCAAATTTATTTCTCCATGTTTAATGCCTCAAATTGTAAGAAGGGGGGTGAAATTACACTGTAAAAAAATTTGGGTCCAGAATTTTACAGCAAAGTAGTGATTAGGTCCAGCTGAAAAAGGTTAAAAATTAGCACTTCGGAAGCTGTCAAAAGATTTCAAGACACCCTAAACACAAAATTGTCCATATTTTGAGTTTGAGGCGATGAAGTTTTCTATAATTTTGATATAATTTGTCCCAAAAGTAGTACAACACACTGTACAAATTTCATTGAGAAAGCGCAGGTGGGATTTTTTTAATTTTCATTTATGTTCTAAAAGAAATGCACTACGAATTAATTGTGTTCTCGGACCTAAGAGGTGAAGTCTGTAAAAATAGAATCTGTAATTTGGCAACTTCCCTAAATGATTTGGTGGTGTCAATTTGTCAAATAGCATGAAACTTAAGGATTTAAACTTTTATTTTATAGAATTTCTGCAAAAATGACCAATTTTGGCATTTTATGGTCAAAATAGGCATTTTAAGGCTTTTTCAATATTGATGCATACATGGCATCCTGACTTTCTATCTGACAGGTTTTCATGTGTCAATACTTGTGTTTCTATGCCTTTATCTAGTTCTTTTACTTGTTTATGAACTCAGAATCTACAGAAAAAGAAGATTATCTCAGACAATATGTACAAAATGTGTTGTATAAATGACCCTTGTCTAACGCCCTGTTTGGATGAAGTCAAAAGTGGGATTCTTGGTACATAAAATTTGAAGTCCACAATTAAGACCTCACTAAATTTGTATCCAAAGCACTTTACAATGTCTATTGTACCTGTTCCATCTCACATAATATCTTTTTTTTCTTCTGTAGGATAGCAAGTGGTTTAAATATAAGCCTGTTGAGACTAAAATTGCATTCAAGTATTTCATTAAAAAGGCAAAAATCTTTGTATCAGACCATACTCTCTGTAAGAAAAGTTAATTGCAAGAGCCTTTTTGTGCTCAGATTTGTTGTATCATGTCACATGAGTATAGAAATGATAAAATAGACACAATTTTTTATTTCTTATAGCCTCAATATGAATTTTTAAATGTAAATATGTGGCACGGCCTAAATTGACCCTTATTTTTTTCCAGTCTTACTTGGCTTAAGACCCTTTTAAACTAATATGATATGTTATTTGTGACTTTTCTTTCCATTTAAAGTACATTCAATACATATGTAAGGATTATTTATAACCAAAAAGCTTCACAAATTTAAAATTGCTGGAAAATATTACATCTTCATGTAAGGCCCCCTTTCATTGAAAAACCTCAATTTTTAGGCCCAGGCTGATATAAATTTCACTTTTGAATAATTATGCTAAGTCTGATAAATCAAATGAGTACTCTATTGCTTTAAGTACATAATAAATGATATATTAGGGCATTTAAAAAGTATTTTTTGCAATATTTTAATTTTCAAAGCCCATAATGTTGATAGTTGCAATTATTCAGTTTTAACGTCAAAATTTAACACGCAAAGATGAGTATTAAATTTAACCTATTGTCTATAATATATATCCTATTGTTATGAAACTTTGCAAGCAGTGTTATAATTAATTAAGCTTTGGTCATACCAAGTTTTTTTAAGATTTGTCAACTCTTTCTATCCTATTAGGTCCGAGACCACAATTGTCGTCCCTTGATTTTCGTTGTTCACGAATATAGTCCCTAGTGTTAACAGTGGGTTACTTGCCAATAATTTTTATACCCCTTCCAAATTTATTTCTCCATGTTTAATGCCTCAAATTGTAAGAAGGGGGGTGAAATTACACTGTAAAAAAATTTGGGTCCAGAATTTTACAGCAAAGTAGTGATTAGGTCCAGCTGAAAAAGGTTAAAAATTAGCACTTCGGAAGCTGTCAAAAGATTTCAAGACACCCTAAACACAAAATTGTCCATATTTTGAGTTTGAGGCGATGAAGTTTTCTATAATTTTGATATAATTTGTCCCAAAAGTAGTACAACACACTGTACAAATTTCATTGAGAAAGCGCAGGTGGGATTTTTTTAATTTTCATTTATGTTCTAAAAGAAATGCACTACGAATTAATTGTGTTCTCGGACCTAAGAGGTGAAGTCTGTAAAAATAGAATCTGTAATTTGGCAACTTCCCTAAATGATTTGGTGGTGTCAATTTGTCAAATAGCATGAAACTTAAGGATTTAAACTTTTATTTTATAGAATTTCTGCAAAAATGACCAATTTTGGCATTTTATGGTCAAAATAGGCATTTTAAGGCTTTTTCAATATTGATGCATACATGGCATCCTGACTTTCTATCTGACAGGTTTTCATGTGTCAATACTTGTGTTTCTATGCCTTTATCTAGTTCTTTTACTTGTTTATGAACTCAGAATCTACAGAAAAAGAAGATTATCTCAGACAATATGTACAAAATGTGTTGTATAAATGACCCTTGTCTAACGCCCTGTTTGGATGAAGTCAAAAGTGGGATTCTTGGTACATAAAATTTGAAGTCCACAATTAAGACCTCACTAAATTTGTATCCAAAGCACTTTACAATGTCTATTGTACCTGTTCCATCTCACATAATATCTTTTTTTTCTTCTGTAGGATAGCAAGTGGTTTAAATATAAGCCTGTTGAGACTAAAATTGCATTCAAGTATTTCATTAAAAAGGCAAAAATCTTTGTATCAGACCATACTCTCTGTAAGAAAAGTTAATTGCAAGAGCCTTTTTGTGCTCAGATTTGTTGTATCATGTCACATGAGTATAGAAATGATAAAATAGACACAATTTTTTATTTCTTATAGCCTCAATATGAATTTTTAAATGTAAATATGTGGCACGGCCTAAATTGACCCTTATTTTTTTCCAGTCTTACTTGGCTTAAGACCCTTTTAAACTAATATGATATGTTATTTGTGACTTTTCTTTCCATTTAAAGTACATTCAATACATATGTAAGGATTATTTATAACCAAAAAGCTTCACAAATTTAAAATTGCTGGAAAATATTACATCTTCATGTAAGGCCCCCTTTCATTGAAAAACCTCAATTTTTAGGCCCAGGCTGATATAAATTTCACTTTTGAATAATTATGCTAAGTCTGATAAATCAAATGAGTACTCTATTGCTTTAAGTACATAATAAATGATATATTAGGGCATTTAAAAAGTATTTTTTGCAATATTTTAATTTTCAAAGCCCATAATGTTGATAGTTGCAATTATTCAGTTTTAACGTCAAAATTTAACACGCAAAGATGAGTATTAAATTTAACCTATTGTCTATAATATATATCCTATTGTTATGAAACTTTGCAAGCAGTGTTATAATTAATTAAGCTTTGGTCATACCAAGTTTTTTTAAGATTTGTCAACTCTTTCTATCCTATTAGGTGAAGTCTGTAAAAATAGAATCTGTAATTTGGCAACTTCCCTAAATGATTTGGTGGTGTCAATTTGTCAAATAGCATGAAACTTAAGGATTTAAACTTTTATTTTATAGAATTTCTGCAAAAATGACCAATTTTGGCATTTTATGGTCAAAATAGGCATTTTAAGGCTTTTTCAATATTGATGCATACATGGCATCCTGACTTTCTATCTGACAGGTTTTCATGTGTCAATACTTGTGTTTCTATGCCTTTATCTAGTTCTTTTACTTGTTTATGAACTCAGAATCTACAGAAAAAGAAGATTATCTCAGACAATATGTACAAAATGTGTTGTATAAATGACCCTTGTCTAACGCCCTGTTTGGATGAAGTCAAAAGTTGGATTCTTGGTACATAAAATTTGAAGTCCACAATTAAGACCTCACTAAATTTGTATCCAAAGCACTTTACAATGTCTATTGTACCTGTTCCATCTCACATAATATCTTTTTTTTCTTCTGTAGGATAGCAAGTGGTTTAAATATAAGCCTGTTGAGACTAAAATTGCATTCAAGTATTTCATTAAAAAGGCAAAAATCTTTGTATCAGACCATACTCTCTGTAAGAAAAGTTAATTGCAAGAGCCTTTTTGTGCTCAGATTTGTTGTATCATGTCACATGAGTATAGAAATGATAAAATAGACACAATTTTTTATTTCTTATAGCCTCAATATGAATTTTTAAATGTAAATATGTGGCACGGCCTAAATTGACCCTTATTTTTTTCCAGTCTTACTTGGCTTAAGACCCTTTTAAACTAATATGATATGTTATTTGTGACTTTTCTTTCCATTTAAAGTACATTCAATACATATGTAAGGATTATTTATAACCAAAAAGCTTCACAAATTTAAAATTGCTGGAAAATATTACATCTTCATGTAAGGCCCCCTTTCATTGAAAAACCTCAATTTTTAGGCCCAGGCTGATATAAATTTCACTTTTGAATAATTATGCTAAGTCTGATAAATCAAATGAGTACTCTATTGCTTTAAGTACATAATAAATGATATATTAGGGCATTTAAAAAGTATTTTTTGCAATATTTTAATTTTCAAAGCCCATAATGTTGATAGTTGCAATTATTCAGTTTTAACGTCAAAATTTAACACGCAAAGATGAGTATTAAATTTAACCTATTGTCTATAATATATATCCTATTGTTATGAAACTTTGCAAGCAGTGTTATAATTAATTAAGCTTTGGTCATACCAAGTTTTTTTAAGATTTGTCAACTCTTTCTATCCTATTAGGTCCGAGACCACAATTGTCGTCCCTTGATTTTCGTTGTTCACGAATATAGTCCCTAGTGTTAACAGTGGGTTACTTGCCAATAATTTTTATACCCCTTCCAAATTTATTTCTCCATGTTTAATGCCTCAAATTGTAAGAAGGGGGGTGAAATTACACTGTAAAAAAATTTGGGTCCAGAATTTTACAGCAAAGTAGTGATTAGGTCCAGCTGAAAAAGGTTAAAAATTAGCACTTCGGAAGCTGTCAAAAGATTTCAAGACACCCTAAACACAAAATTGTCCATATTTTGAGTTTGAGGCGATGAAGTTTTCTATAATTTTGATATAATTTGTCCCAAAAGTAGTACAACACACTGTACAAATTTCATTGAGAAAGCGCAGGTGGGATTTTTTTAATTTTCATTTATGTTCTAAAAGAAATGCACTACGAATTAATTGTGTTCTCGGACCTAAGAGGTGAAGTCTGTAAAAATAGAATCTGTAATTTGGCAACTTCCCTAAATGATTTGGTGGTGTCAATTTGTCAAATAGCATGAAACTTAAGGATTTAAACTTTTATTTTATAGAATTTCTGCAAAAATGACCAATTTTGGCATTTTATGGTCAAAATAGGCATTTTAAGGCTTTTTCAATATTGATGCATACATGGCATCCTGACTTTCTATCTGACAGGTTTTCATGTGTCAATACTTGTGTTTCTATGCCTTTATCTAGTTCTTTTACTTGTTTATGAACTCAGAATCTACAGAAAAAGAAGATTATCTCAGACAATATGTACAAAATGTGTTGTATAAATGACCCTTGTCTAACGCCCTGTTTGGATGAAGTCAAAAGTTGGATTCTTGGTACATAAAATTTGAAGTCCACAATTAAGACCTCACTAAATTTGTATCCAAAGCACTTTACAATGTCTATTGTACCTGTTCCATCTCACATAATATCTTTTTTTTCTTCTGTAGGATAGCAAGTGGTTTAAATATAAGCCTGTTGAGACTAAAATTGCATTCAAGTATTTCATTAAAAAGGCAAAAATCTTTGTATCAGACCATACTCTCTGTAAGAAAAGTTAATTGCAAGAGCCTTTTTGTGCTCAGATTTGTTGTATCATGTCACATGAGTATAGAAATGATAAAATAGACACAATTTTTTATTTCTTATAGCCTCAATATGAATTTTTAAATGTAAATATGTGGCACGGCCTAAATTGACCCTTATTTTTTTCCAGTCTTACTTGGCTTAAGACCCTTTTAAACTAATATGATATGTTATTTGTGACTTTTCTTTCCATTTAAAGTACATTCAATACATATGTAAGGATTATTTATAACCAAAAAGCTTCACAAATTTAAAATTGCTGGAAAATATTACATCTTCATGTAAGGCCCCCTTTCATTGAAAAACCTCAATTTTTAGGCCCAGGCTGATATAAATTTCACTTTTGAATAATTATGCTAAGTCTGATAAATCAAATGAGTACTCTATTGCTTTAAGTACATAATAAATGATATATTAGGGCATTTAAAAAGTATTTTTTGCAATATTTTAATTTTCAAAGCCCATAATGTTGATAGTTGCAATTATTCAGTTTTAACGTCAAAATTTAACACGCAAAGATGAGTATTAAATTTAACCTATTGTCTATAATATATATCCTATTGTTATGAAACTTTGCAAGCAGTGTTATAATTAATTAAGCTTTGGTCATACCAAGTTTTTTTAAGATTTGTCAACTCTTTCTATCCTATTAGGTCCGAGACCACAATTGTCGTCCCTTGATTTTCGTTGTTCACGAATATAGTCCCTAGTGTTAACAGTGGGTTACTTGCCAATAATTTTTATACCCCTTCCAAATTTATTTCTCCATGTTTAATGCCTCAAATTGTAAGAAGGGGGGTGAAATTACACTGTAAAAAAATTTGGGTCCAGAATTTTACAGCAAAGTAGTGATTAGGTCCAGCTGAAAAAGGTTAAAAATTAGCACTTCGGAAGCTGTCAAAAGATTTCAAGACACCCTAAACACAAAATTGTCCATATTTTGAGTTTGAGGCGATGAAGTTTTCTATAATTTTGATATAATTTGTCCCAAAAGTAGTACAACACACTGTACAAATTTCATTGAGAAAGCGCAGGTGGGATTTTTTTAATTTTCATTTATGTTCTAAAAGAAATGCACTACGAATTAATTGTGTTCTCGGACCTAAGAGGTGAAGTCTGTAAAAATAGAATCTGTAATTTGGCAACTTCCCTAAATGATTTGGTGGTGTCAATTTGTCAAATAGCATGAAACTTAAGGATTTAAACTTTTATTTTATAGAATTTCTGCAAAAATGACCAATTTTGGCATTTTATGGTCAAAATAGGCATTTTAAGGCTTTTTCAATATTGATGCATACATGGCATCCTGACTTTCTATCTGACAGGTTTTCATGTGTCAATACTTGTGTTTCTATGCCTTTATCTAGTTCTTTTACTTGTTTATGAACTCAGAATCTACAGAAAAAGAAGATTATCTCAGACAATATGTACAAAATGTGTTGTATAAATGACCCTTGTCTAACGCCCTGTTTGGATGAAGTCAAAAGTGGGATTCTTGGTACATAAAATTTGAAGTCCACAATTAAGACCTCACTAAATTTGTATCCAAAGCACTTTACAATGTCTATTGTACCTGTTCCATCTCACATAATATCTTTTTTTTCTTCTGTAGGATAGCAAGTGGTTTAAATATAAGCCTGTTGAGACTAAAATTGCATTCAAGTATTTCATTAAAAAGGCAAAAATCTTTGTATCAGACCATACTCTCTGTAAGAAAAGTTAATTGCAAGAGCCTTTTTGTGCTCAGATTTGTTGTATCATGTCACATGAGTATAGAAATGATAAAATAGACACAATTTTTTATTTCTTATAGCCTCAATATGAATTTTTAAATGTAAATATGTGGCACGGCCTAAATTGACCCTTATTTTTTTCCAGTCTTACTTGGCTTAAGACCCTTTTAAACTAATATGATATGTTATTTGTGACTTTTCTTTCCATTTAAAGTACATTCAATACATATGTAAGGATTATTTATAACCAAAAAGCTTCACAAATTTAAAATTGCTGGAAAATATTACATCTTCATGTAAGGCCCCCTTTCATTGAAAAACCTCAATTTTTAGGCCCAGGCTGATATAAATTTCACTTTTGAATAATTATGCTAAGTCTGATAAATCAAATGAGTACTCTATTGCTTTAAGTACATAATAAATGATATATTAGGGCATTTAAAAAGTATTTTTTGCAATATTTTAATTTTCAAAGCCCATAATGTTGATAGTTGCAATTATTCAGTTTTAACGTCAAAATTTAACACGCAAAGATGAGTATTAAATTTAACCTATTGTCTATAATATATATCCTATTGTTATGAAACTTTGCAAGCAGTGTTATAATTAATTAAGCTTTGGTCATACCAAGTTTTTTTAAGATTTGTCAACTCTTTCTATCCTATTAGGTCCGAGACCACAATTGTCGTCCCTTGATTTTCGTTGTTCACGAATATAGTCCCTAGTGTTAACAGTGGGTTACTTGCCAATAATTTTTATACCCCTTCCAAATTTATTTCTCCATGTTTAATGCCTCAAATTGTAAGAAGGGGGGTGAAATTACACTGTAAAAAAATTTGGGTCCAGAATTTTACAGCAAAGTAGTGATTAGGTCCAGCTGAAAAAGGTTAAAAATTAGCACTTCGGAAGCTGTCAAAAGATTTCAAGACACCCTAAACACAAAATTGTCCATATTTTGAGTTTGAGGCGATGAAGTTTTCTATAATTTTGATATAATTTGTCCCAAAAGTAGTACAACACACTGTACAAATTTCATTGAGAAAGCGCAGGTGGGATTTTTTTAATTTTCATTTATGTTCTAAAAGAAATGCACTACGAATTAATTGTGTTCTCGGACCTAAGAGGTGAAGTCTGTAAAAATAGAATCTGTAATTTGGCAACTTCCCTAAATGATTTGGTGGTGTCAATTTGTCAAATAGCATGAAACTTAAGGATTTAAACTTTTATTTTATAGAATTTCTGCAAAAATGACCAATTTTGGCATTTTATGGTCAAAATAGGCATTTTAAGGCTTTTTCAATATTGATGCATACATGGCATCCTGACTTTCTATCTGACAGGTTTTCATGTGTCAATACTTGTGTTTCTATGCCTTTATCTAGTTCTTTTACTTGTTTATGAACTCAGAATCTACAGAAAAAGAAGATTATCTCAGACAATATGTACAAAATGTGTTGTATAAATGACCCTTGTCTAACGCCCTGTTTGGATGAAGTCAAAAGTTGGATTCTTGGTACATAAAATTTGAAGTCCACAATTAAGACCTCACTAAATTTGTATCCAAAGCACTTTACAATGTCTATTGTACCTGTTCCATCTCACATAATATCTTTTTTTTCTTCTGTAGGATAGCAAGTGGTTTAAATATAAGCCTGTTGAGACTAAAATTGCATTCAAGTATTTCATTAAAAAGGCAAAAATCTTTGTATCAGACCATACTCTCTGTAAGAAAAGTTAATTGCAAGAGCCTTTTTGTGCTCAGATTTGTTGTATCATGTCACATGAGTATAGAAATGATAAAATAGACACAATTTTTTATTTCTTATAGCCTCAATATGAATTTTTAAATGTAAATATGTGGCACGGCCTAAATTGACCCTTATTTTTTTCCAGTCTTACTTGGCTTAAGACCCTTTTAAACTAATATGATATGTTATTTGTGACTTTTCTTTCCATTTAAAGTACATTCAATACATATGTAAGGATTATTTATAACCAAAAAGCTTCACAAATTTAAAATTGCTGGAAAATATTACATCTTCATGTAAGGCCCCCTTTCATTGAAAAACCTCAATTTTTAGGCCCAGGCTGATATAAATTTCACTTTTGAATAATTATGCTAAGTCTGATAAATCAAATGAGTACTCTATTGCTTTAAGTACATAATAAATGATATATTAGGGCATTTAAAAAGTATTTTTTGCAATATTTTAATTTTCAAAGCCCATAATGTTGATAGTTGCAATTATTCAGTTTTAACGTCAAAATTTAACACGCAAAGATGAGTATTAAATTTAACCTATTGTCTATAATATATATCCTATTGTTATGAAACTTTGCAAGCAGTGTTATAATTAATTAAGCTTTGGTCATACCAAGTTTTTTTAAGATTTGTCAACTCTTTCTATCCTATTAGGTCCGAGACCACAATTGTCGTCCCTTGATTTTCGTTGTTCACGAATATAGTCCCTAGTGTTAACAGTGGGTTACTTGCCAATAATTTTTATACCCCTTCCAAATTTATTTCTCCATGTTTAATGCCTCAAATTGTAAGAAGGGGGGTGAAATTACACTGTAAAAAAATTTGGATCCAGAATTTTACAGCAAAGTAGTGATTAGGTCCAGCTGAAAAAGGTTAAAAATTAGCACTTCGGAAGCTGTCAAAAGATTTCAAGACACCCTAAACACAAAATTGTCCATATTTTGAGTTTGAGGCGATGAAGTTTTCTATAATTTTGATATAATTTGTCCCAAAAGTAGTACAACACACTGTACAAATTTCATTGAGAAAGCGCAGGTGGGATTTTTTTAATTTTCATTTATGTTCTAAAAGAAATGCACTACGAATTAATTGTGTTCTCGGACCTAAGAGGTGAAGTCTGTAAAAATAGAATCTGTAATTTGGCAACTTCCCTAAATGATTTGGTGGTGTCAATTTGTCAAATAGCATGAAACTTAAGGATTTAAACTTTTATTTTATAGAATTTCTGCAAAAATGACCAATTTTGGCATTTTATGGTCAAAATAGGCATTTTAAGGCTTTTTCAATATTGATGCATACATGGCATCCTGACTTTCTATCTGACAGGTTTTCATGTGTCAATACTTGTGTTTCTATGCCTTTATCTAGTTCTTTTACTTGTTTATGAACTCAGAATCTACAGAAAAAGAAGATTATCTCAGACAATATGTACAAAATGTGTTGTATAAATGACCCTTGTCTAACGCCCTGTTTGGATGAAGTCAAAAGTGGGATTCTTGGTACATAAAATTTGAAGTCCACAATTAAGACCTCACTAAATTTGTATCCAAAGCACTTTACAATGTCTATTGTACCTGTTCCATCTCACATAATATCTTTTTTTTCTTCTGTAGGATAGCAAGTGGTTTAAATATAAGCCTGTTGAGACTAAAATTGCATTCAAGTATTTCATTAAAAAGGCAAAAATCTTTGTATCAGACCATACTCTCTGTAAGAAAAGTTAATTGCAAGAGCCTTTTTGTGCTCAGATTTGTTGTATCATGTCACATGAGTATAGAAATGATAAAATAGACACAATTTTTTATTTCTTATAGCCTCAATATGAATTTTTAAATGTAAATATGTGGCACGGCCTAAATTGACCCTTATTTTTTTCCAGTCTTACTTGGCTTAAGACCCTTTTAAACTAATATGATATGTTATTTGTGACTTTTCTTTCCATTTAAAGTACATTCAATACATATGTAAGGATTATTTATAACCAAAAAGCTTCACAAATTTAAAATTGCTGGAAAATATTACATCTTCATGTAAGGCCCCCTTTCATTGAAAAACCTCAATTTTTAGGCCCAGGCTGATATAAATTTCACTTTTGAATAATTATGCTAAGTCTGATAAATCAAATGAGTACTCTATTGCTTTAAGTACATAATAAATGATATATTAGGGCATTTAAAAAGTATTTTTTGCAATATTTTAATTTTCAAAGCCCATAATGTTGATAGTTGCAATTATTCAGTTTTAACGTCAAAATTTAACACGCAAAGATGAGTATTAAATTTAACCTATTGTCTATAATATATATCCTATTGTTATGAAACTTTGCAAGCAGTGTTATAATTAATTAAGCTTTGGTCATACCAAGTTTTTTTAAGATTTGTCAACTCTTTCTATCCTATTAGGTCCGAGACCACAATTGTCGTCCCTTGATTTTCGTTGTTCACGAATATAGTCCCTAGTGTTAACAGTGGGTTACTTGCCAATAATTTTTATACCCCTTCCAAATTTATTTCTCCATGTT
Source organism: Mytilus trossulus (assembly GCF_036588685.1). Lineage (NCBI taxonomy): Eukaryota > Metazoa > Mollusca > Bivalvia > Mytilida > Mytilidae > Mytilus > Mytilus trossulus. The sequence goes on along the minus strand of NC_086380.1, from coordinate 79,896,275 downwards.
TAATGCCTCAAATTGTAAGAAGGGGGGTGAAATTACACTGTAAAAAAATTTGGGTCCAGAATTTTACAGCAAAGTAGTGATTAGGTCCAGCTGAAAAAGGTTAAAAATTAGCACTTCGGAAGCTGTCAAAAGATTTCAAGACACCCTAAACACAAAATTGTCCATATTTTGAGTTTGAGGCGATGAAGTTTTCTATAATTTTGATATAATTTGTCCCAAAAGTAGTACAACACACTGTACAAATTTCATTGAGAAAGCGCAGGTGGGATTTTTTTAATTTTCATTTATGTTCTAAAAGAAATGCACTACGAATTAATTGTGTTCTCGGACCTAAGAGGTGAAGTCTGTAAAAATAGAATCTGTAATTTGGCAACTTCCCTAAATGATTTGGTGGTGTCAATTTGTCAAATAGCATGAAACTTAAGGATTTAAACTTTTATTTTATAGAATTTCTGCAAAAATGACCAATTTTGGCATTTTATGGTCAAAATAGGCATTTTAAGGCTTTTTCAATATTGATGCATACATGGCATCCTGACTTTCTATCTGACAGGTTTTCATGTGTCAATACTTGTGTTTCTATGCCTTTATCTAGTTCTTTTACTTGTTTATGAACTCAGAATCTACAGAAAAAGAAGATTATCTCAGACAATATGTACAAAATGTGTTGTATAAATGACCCTTGTCTAACGCCCTGTTTGGATGAAGTCAAAAGTGGGATTCTTGGTACATAAAATTTGAAGTCCACAATTAAGACCTCACTAAATTTGTATCCAAAGCACTTTACAATGTCTATTGTACCTGTTCCATCTCACATAATATCTTTTTTTTCTTCTGTAGGATAGCAAGTGGTTTAAATATAAGCCTGTTGAGACTAAAATTGCATTCAAGTATTTCATTAAAAAGGCAAAAATCTTTGTATCAGACCATACTCTCTGTAAGAAAAGTTAATTGCAAGAGCCTTTTTGTGCTCAGATTTGTTGTATCATGTCACATGAGTATAGAAATGATAAAATAGACACAATTTTTTATTTCTTATAGCCTCAATATGAATTTTTAAATGTAAATATGTGGCACGGCCTAAATTGACCCTTATTTTTTTCCAGTCTTACTTGGCTTAAGACCCTTTTAAACTAATATGATATGTTATTTGTGACTTTTCTTTCCATTTAAAGTACATTCAATACATATGTAAGGATTATTTATAACCAAAAAGCTTCACAAATTTAAAATTGCTGGAAAATATTACATCTTCATGTAAGGCCCCCTTTCATTGAAAAACCTCAATTTTTAGGCCCAGGCTGATATAAATTTCACTTTTGAATAATTATGCTAAGTCTGATAAATCAAATGAGTACTCTATTGCTTTAAGTACATAATAAATGATATATTAGGGCATTTAAAAAGTATTTTTTGCAATATTTTAATTTTCAAAGCCCATAATGTTGATAGTTGCAATTATTCAGTTTTAACGTCAAAATTTAACACGCAAAGATGAGTATTAAATTTAACCTATTGTCTATAATATATATCCTATTGTTATGAAACTTTGCAAGCAGTGTTATAATTAATTAAGCTTTGGTCATACCAAGTTTTTTTAAGATTTGTCAACTCTTTCTATCCTATTAGGTCCGAGACCACAATTGTCGTCCCTTGATTTTCGTTGTTCACGAATATAGTCCCTAGTGTTAACAGTGGGTTACTTGCCAATAATTTTTATACCCCTTCCAAATTTATTTCTCCATGTTTAATGCCTCAAATTGTAAGAAGGGGGGTGAAATTACACTGTAAAAAAATTTGGGTCCAGAATTTTACAGCAAAGTAGTGATTAGGTCCAGCTGAAAAAGGTTAAAAATTAGCACTTCGGAAGCTGTCAAAAGATTTCAAGACACCCTAAACACAAAATTGTCCATATTTTGAGTTTGAGGCGATGAAGTTTTCTATAATTTTGATATAATTTGTCCCAAAAGTAGTACAACACACTGTACAAATTTCATTGAGAAAGCGCAGGTGGGATTTTTTTAATTTTCATTTATGTTCTAAAAGAAATGCACTACGAATTAATTGTGTTCTCGGACCTAAGAGGTGAAGTCTGTAAAAATAGAATCTGTAATTTGGCAACTTCCCTAAATGATTTGGTGGTGTCAATTTGTCAAATAGCATGAAACTTAAGGATTTAAACTTTTATTTTATAGAATTTCTGCAAAAATGACCAATTTTGGCATTTTATGGTCAAAATAGGCATTTTAAGGCTTTTTCAATATTGATGCATACATGGCATCCTGACTTTCTATCTGACAGGTTTTCATGTGTCAATACTTGTGTTTCTATGCCTTTATCTAGTTCTTTTACTTGTTTATGAACTCAGAATCTACAGAAAAAGAAGATTATCTCAGACAATATGTACAAAATGTGTTGTATAAATGACCCTTGTCTAACGCCCTGTTTGGATGAAGTCAAAAGTTGGATTCTTGGTACATAAAATTTGAAGTCCACAATTAAGACCTCACTAAATTTGTATCCAAAGCACTTTACAATGTCTATTGTACCTGTTCCATCTCACATAATATCTTTTTTTTCTTCTGTAGGATAGCAAGTGGTTTAAATATAAGCCTGTTGAGACTAAAATTGCATTCAAGTATTTCATTAAAAAGGCAAAAATCTTTGTATCAGACCATACTCTCTGTAAGAAAAGTTAATTGCAAGAGCCTTTTTGTGCTCAGATTTGTTGTATCATGTCACATGAGTATAGAAATGATAAAATAGACACAATTTTTTATTTCTTATAGCCTCAATATGAATTTTTAAATGTAAATATGTGGCACGGCCTAAATTGACCCTTATTTTTTTCCAGTCTTACTTGGCTTAAGACCCTTTTAAACTAATATGATATGTTATTTGTGACTTTTCTTTCCATTTAAAGTACATTCAATACATATGTAAGGATTATTTATAACCAAAAAGCTTCACAAATTTAAAATTGCTGGAAAATATTACATCTTCATGTAAGGCCCCCTTTCATTGAAAAACCTCAATTTTTAGGCCCAGGCTGATATAAATTTCACTTTTGAATAATTATGCTAAGTCTGATAAATCAAATGAGTACTCTATTGCTTTAAGTACATAATAAATGATATATTAGGGCATTTAAAAAGTATTTTTTGCAATATTTTAATTTTCAAAGCCCATAATGTTGATAGTTGCAATTATTCAGTTTTAACGTCAAAATTTAACACGCAAAGATGAGTATTAAATTTAACCTATTGTCTATAATATATATCCTATTGTTATGAAACTTTGCAAGCAGTGTTATAATTAATTAAGCTTTGGTCATACCAAGTTTTTTTAAGATTTGTCAACTCTTTCTATCCTATTATAATGGTCCGAGACCACAATTGTCGTCCCTTGATTTTCGTTGTTCACGAATATAGTCCCTAGTGTTAACAGTGGGTTACTTGCCAATAATTTTTATACCCCTTCCAAATTTATTTCTCCATGTTTAATGCCTCAAATTGTAAGAAGGGGGGTGAAATTACACTGTAAAAAAATTTGGATCCAGAATTTTACAGCAAAGTAGTGATTAGGTCCAGCTGAAAAAGGTTAAAAATTAGCACTTCGGAAGCTGTCAAAAGATTTCAAGACACCCTAAACACAAAATTGTCCATATTTTGAGTTTGAGGCGATGAAGTTTTCTATAATTTTGATATAATTTGTCCCAAAAGTAGTACAACACACTGTACAAATTTCATTGAGAAAGCGCAGGTTGGATTTTTTTAATTTTCATTTATGTTCTAAAAGAAATGCACTACGAATTAATTGTGTTCTCGGACCTAAGAGGTGAAGTCTGTAAAAATAGAATCTGTAATTTGGCAACTTCCCTAAATGATTTGGTGGTGTCAATTTGTCAAATAGCATGAAACTTAAGGATTTAAACTTTTATTTTATAGAATTTCTGCAAAAATGACCAATTTTGGCATTTTATGGTCAAAATAGGCATTTTAAGGCTTTTTCAATATTGATGCATACATGGCATCCTGACTTTCTATCTGACAGGTTTTCATGTGTCAATACTTGTGTTTCTATGCCTTTATCTAGTTCTTTTACTTGTTTATGAACTCAGAATCTACAGAAAAAGAAGATTATCTCAGACAATATGTACAAAATGTGTTGTATAAATGACCCTTGTCTAACGCCCTGTTTGGATGAAGTCAAAAGTTGGATTCTTGGTACATAAAATTTGAAGTCCACAATTAAGACCTCACTAAATTTGTATCCAAAGCACTTTACAATGTCTATTGTACCTGTTCCATCTCACATAATATCTTTTTTTTCTTCTGTAGGATAGCAAGTGGTTTAAATATAAGCCTGTTGAGACTAAAATTGCATTCAAGTATTTCATTAAAAAGGCAAAAATCTTTGTATCAGACCATACTCTCTGTAAGAAAAGTTAATTGCAAGAGCCTTTTTGTGCTCAGATTTGTTGTATCATGTCACATGAGTATAGAAATGATAAAATAGACACAATTTTTTATTTCTTATAGCCTCAATATGAATTTTTAAATGTAAATATGTGGCACGGCCTAAATTGACCCTTATTTTTTTCCAGTCTTACTTGGCTTAAGACCCTTTTAAACTAATATGATATGTTATTTGTGACTTTTCTTTCCATTTAAAGTACATTCAATACATATGTAAGGATTATTTATAACCAAAAAGCTTCACAAATTTAAAATTGCTGGAAAATATTACATCTTCATGTAAGGCCCCCTTTCATTGAAAAACCTCAATTTTTAGGCCCAGGCTGATATAAATTTCACTTTTGAATAATTATGCTAAGTCTGATAAATCAAATGAGTACTCTATTGCTTTAAGTACATAATAAATGATATATTAGGGCATTTAAAAAGTATTTTTTGCAATATTTTAATTTTCAAAGCCCATAATGTTGATAGTTGCAATTATTCAGTTTTAACGTCAAAATTTAACACGCAAAGATGAGTATTAAATTTAACCTATTGTCTATAATATATATCCTATTGTTATGAAACTTTGCAAGCAGTGTTATAATTAATTAAGCTTTGGTCATACCAAGTTTTTTTAAGATTTGTCAACTCTTTCTATCCTATTAGGTCCGAGACCACAATTGTCGTCCCTTGATTTTCGTTGTTCACGAATATAGTCCCTAGTGTTAACAGTGGGTTACTTGCCAATAATTTTTATACCCCTTCCAAATTTATTTCTCCATGTTTAATGCCTCAAATTGTAAGAAGGGGGGTGAAATTACACTGTAAAAAAATTTGGGTCCAGAATTTTACAGCAAAGTAGTGATTAGGTCCAGCTGAAAAAGGTTAAAAATTAGCACTTCGGAAGCTGTCAAAAGATTTCAAGACACCCTAAACACAAAATTGTCCATATTTTGAGTTTGAGGCGATGAAGTTTTCTATAATTTTGATATAATTTGTCCCAAAAGTAGTACAACACACTGTACAAATTTCATTGAGAAAGCGCAGGTGGGATTTTTTTAATTTTCATTTATGTTCTAAAAGAAATGCACTACGAATTAATTGTGTTCTCGGACCTAAGAGGTGAAGTCTGTAAAAATAGAATCTGTAATTTGGCAACTTCCCTAAATGATTTGGTGGTGTCAATTTGTCAAATAGCATGAAACTTAAGGATTTAAACTTTTATTTTATAGAATTTCTGCAAAAATGACCAATTTTGGCATTTTATGGTCAAAATAGGCATTTTAAGGCTTTTTCAATATTGATGCATACATGGCATCCTGACTTTCTATCTGACAGGTTTTCATGTGTCAATACTTGTGTTTCTATGCCTTTATCTAGTTCTTTTACTTGTTTATGAACTCAGAATCTACAGAAAAAGAAGATTATCTCAGACAATATGTACAAAATGTGTTGTATAAATGACCCTTGTCTAACGCCCTGTTTGGATGAAGTCAAAAGTGGGATTCTTGGTACATAAAATTTGAAGTCCACAATTAAGACCTCACTAAATTTGTATCCAAAGCACTTTACAATGTCTATTGTACCTGTTCCATCTCACATAATATCTTTTTTTTCTTCTGTAGGATAGCAAGTGGTTTAAATATAAGCCTGTTGAGACTAAAATTGCATTCAAGTATTTCATTAAAAAGGCAAAAATCTTTGTATCAGACCATACTCTCTGTAAGAAAAGTTAATTGCAAGAGCCTTTTTGTGCTCAGATTTGTTGTATCATGTCACATGAGTATAGAAATGATAAAATAGACACAATTTTTTATTTCTTATAGCCTCAATATGAATTTTTAAATGTAAATATGTGGCACGGCCTAAATTGACCCTTATTTTTTTCCAGTCTTACTTGGCTTAAGACCCTTTTAAACTAATATGATATGTTATTTGTGACTTTTCTTTCCATTTAAAGTACATTCAATACATATGTAAGGATTATTTATAACCAAAAAGCTTCACAAATTTAAAATTGCTGGAAAATATTACATCTTCATGTAAGGCCCCCTTTCATTGAAAAACCTCAATTTTTAGGCCCAGGCTGATATAAATTTCACTTTTGAATAATTATGCTAAGTCTGATAAATCAAATGAGTACTCTATTGCTTTAAGTACATAATAAATGATATATTAGGGCATTTAAAAAGTATTTTTTGCAATATTTTAATTTTCAAAGCCCATAATGTTGATAGTTGCAATTATTCAGTTTTAACGTCAAAATTTAACACGCAAAGATGAGTATTAAATTTAACCTATTGTCTATAATATATATCCTATTGTTATGAAACTTTGCAAGCAGTGTTATAATTAATTAAGCTTTGGTCATACCAAGTTTTTTTAAGATTTGTCAACTCTTTCTATCCTATTAGGTCCGAGACCACAATTGTCGTCCCTTGATTTTCGTTGTTCACGAATATAGTCCCTAGTGTTAACAGTGGGTTACTTGCCAATAATTTTTATACCCCTTCCAAATTTATTTCTCCATGTTTAATGCCTCAAATTGTAAGAAGGGGGGTGAAATTACACTGTAAAAAAATTTGGGTCCAGAATTTTACAGCAAAGTAGTGATTAGGTCCAGCTGAAAAAGGTTAAAAATTAGCACTTCGGAAGCTGTCAAAAGATTTCAAGACACCCTAAACACAAAATTGTCCATATTTTGAGTTTGAGGCGATGAAGTTTTCTATAATTTTGATATAATTTGTCCCAAAAGTAGTACAACACACTGTACAAATTTCATTGAGAAAGCGCAGGTGGGATTTTTTTAATTTTCATTTATGTTCTAAAAGAAATGCACTACGAATTAATTGTGTTCTCGGACCTAAGAGGTGAAGTCTGTAAAAATAGAATCTGTAATTTGGCAACTTCCCTAAATGATTTGGTGGTGTCAATTTGTCAAATAGCATGAAACTTAAGGATTTAAACTTTTATTTTATAGAATTTCTGCAAAAATGACCAATTTTGGCATTTTATGGTCAAAATAGGCATTTTAAGGCTTTTTCAATATTGATGCATACATGGCATCCTGACTTTCTATCTGACAGGTTTTCATGTGTCAATACTTGTGTTTCTATGCCTTTATCTAGTTCTTTTACTTGTTTATGAACTCAGAATCTACAGAAAAAGAAGATTATCTCAGACAATATGTACAAAATGTGTTGTATAAATGACCCTTGTCTAACGCCCTGTTTGGATGAAGTCAAAAGTGGGATTCTTGGTACATAAAATTTGAAGTCCACAATTAAGACCTCACTAAATTTGTATCCAAAGCACTTTACAATGTCTATTGTACCTGTTCCATCTCACATAATATCTTTTTTTTCTTCTGTAGGATAGCAAGTGGTTTAAATATAAGCCTGTTGAGACTAAAATTGCATTCAAGTATTTCATTAAAAAGGCAAAAATCTTTGTATCAGACCATACTCTCTGTAAGAAAAGTTAATTGCAAGAGCCTTTTTGTGCTCAGATTTGTTGTATCATGTCACATGAGTATAGAAATGATAAAATAGACACAATTTTTTATTTCTTATAGCCTCAATATGAATTTTTAAATGTAAATATGTGGCACGGCCTAAATTGACCCTTATTTTTTTCCAGTCTTACTTGGCTTAAGACCCTTTTAAACTAATATGATATGTTATTTGTGACTTTTCTTTCCATTTAAAGTACATTCAATACATATGTAAGGATTATTTATAACCAAAAAGCTTCACAAATTTAAAATTGCTGGAAAATATTACATCTTCATGTAAGGCCCCCTTTCATTGAAAAACCTCAATTTTTAGGCCCAGGCTGATATAAATTTCACTTTTGAATAATTATGCTAAGTCTGATAAATCAAATGAGTACTCTATTGCTTTAAGTACATAATAAATGATATATTAGGGCATTTAAAAAGTATTTTTTGCAATATTTTAATTTTCAAAGCCCATAATGTTGATAGTTGCAATTATTCAGTTTTAACGTCAAAATTTAACACGCAAAGATGAGTATTAAATTTAACCTATTGTCTATAATATATATCCTATTGTTATGAAACTTTGCAAGCAGTGTTATAATTAATTAAGCTTTGGTCATACCAAGTTTTTTTAAGATTTGTCAACTCTTTCTATCCTATTAGGTGAAGTCTGTAAAAATAGAATCTGTAATTTGGCAACTTCCCTAAATGATTTGGTGGTGTCAATTTGTCAAATAGCATGAAACTTAAGGATTTAAACTTTTATTTTATAGAATTTCTGCAAAAATGACCAATTTTGGCATTTTATGGTCAAAATAGGCATTTTAAGGCTTTTTCAATATTGATGCATACATGGCATCCTGACTTTCTATCTGACAGGTTTTCATGTGTCAATACTTGTGTTTCTATGCCTTTATCTAGTTCTTTTACTTGTTTATGAACTCAGAATCTACAGAAAAAGAAGATTATCTCAGACAATATGTACAAAATGTGTTGTATAAATGACCCTTGTCTAACGCCCTGTTTGGATGAAGTCAAAAGTGGGATTCTTGGTACATAAAATTTGAAGTCCACAATTAAGACCTCACTAAATTTGTATCCAAAGCACTTTACAATGTCTATTGTACCTGTTCCATCTCACATAATATCTTTTTTTTCTTCTGTAGGATAGCAAGTGGTTTAAATATAAGCCTGTTGAGACTAAAATTGCATTCAAGTATTTCATTAAAAAGGCAAAAATCTTTGTATCAGACCATACTCTCTGTAAGAAAAGTTAATTGCAAGAGCCTTTTTGTGCTCAGATTTGTTGTATCATGTCACATGAGTATAGAAATGATAAAATAGACACAATTTTTTATTTCTTATAGCCTCAATATGAATTTTTAAATGTAAATATGTGGCACGGCCTAAATTGACCCTTATTTTTTTCCAGTCTTACTTGGCTTAAGACCCTTTTAAACTAATATGATATGTTATTTGTGACTTTTCTTTCCATTTAAAGTACATTCAATACATATGTAAGGATTATTTATAACCAAAAAGCTTCACAAATTTAAAATTGCTGGAAAATATTACATCTTCATGTAAGGCCCCCTTTCATTGAAAAACCTCAATTTTTAGGCCCAGGCTGATATAAATTTCACTTTTGAATAATTATGCTAAGTCTGATAAATCAAATGAGTACTCTATTGCTTTAAGTACATAATAAATGATATATTAGGGCATTTAAAAAGTATTTTTTGCAATATTTTAATTTTCAAAGCCCATAATGTTGATAGTTGCAATTATTCAGTTTTAACGTCAAAATTTAACACGCAAAGATGAGTATTAAATTTAACCTATTGTCTATAATATATATCCTATTGTTATGAAACTTTGCAAGCAGTGTTATAATTAATTAAGCTTTGGTCATACCAAGTTTTTTTAAGATTTGTCAACTCTTTCTATCCTATTAGGTCCGAGACCACAATTGTCGTCCCTTGATTTTCGTTGTTCACGAATATAGTCCCTAGTGTTAACAGTGGGTTACTTGCCAATAATTTTTATACCCCTTCCAAATTTATTTCTCCATGTTTAATGCCTCAAATTGTAAGAAGGGGGGTGAAATTACACTGTAAAAAAATTTGGGTCCAGAATTTTACAGCAAAGTAGTGATTAGGTCCAGCTGAAAAAGGTTAAAAATTAGCACTTCGGAAGCTGTCAAAAGATTTCAAGACACCCTAAACACAAAATTGTCCATATTTTGAGTTTGAGGCGATGAAGTTTTCTATAATTTTGATATAATTTGTCCCAAAAGTAGTACAACACACTGTACAAATTTCATTGAGAAAGCGCAGGTGGGATTTTTTTAATTTTCATTTATGTTCTAAAAGAAATGCACTACGAATTAATTGTGTTCTCGGACCTAAGAGGTGAAGTCTGTAAAAATAGAATCTGTAATTTGGCAACTTCCCTAAATGATTTGGTGGTGTCAATTTGTCAAATAGCATGAAACTTAAGGATTTAAACTTTTATTTTATAGAATTTCTGCAAAAATGACCAATTTTGGCATTTTATGGTCAAAATAGGCATTTTAAGGCTTTTTCAATATTGATGCATACATGGCATCCTGACTTTCTATCTGACAGGTTTTCATGTGTCAATACTTGTGTTTCTATGCCTTTATCTAGTTCTTTTACTTGTTTATGAACTCAGAATCTACAGAAAAAGAAGATTATCTCAGACAATATGTACAAAATGTGTTGTATAAATGACCCTTGTCTAACGCCCTGTTTGGATGAAGTCAAAAGTTGGATTCTTGGTACATAAAATTTGAAGTCCACAATTAAGACCTCACTAAATTTGTATCCAAAGCACTTTACAATGTCTATTGTACCTGTTCCATCTCACATAATATCTTTTTTTTCTTCTGTAGGATAGCAAGTGGTTTAAATATAAGCCTGTTGAGACTAAAATTGCATTCAAGTATTTCATTAAAAAGGCAAAAATCTTTGTATCAGACCATACTCTCTGTAAGAAAAGTTAATTGCAAGAGCCTTTTTGTGCTCAGATTTGTTGTATCATGTCACATGAGTATAGAAATGATAAAATAGACACAATTTTTTATTTCTTATAGCCTCAATATGAATTTTTAAATGTAAATATGTGGCACGGCCTAAATTGACCCTTATTTTTTTCCAGTCTTACTTGGCTTAAGACCCTTTTAAACTAATATGATATGTTATTTGTGACTTTTCTTTCCATTTAAAGTACATTCAATACATATGTAAGGATTATTTATAACCAAAAAGCTTCACAAATTTAAAATTGCTGGAAAATATTACATCTTCATGTAAGGCCCCCTTTCATTGAAAAACCTCAATTTTTAGGCCCAGGCTGATATAAATTTCACTTTTGAATAATTATGCTAAGTCTGATAAATCAAATGAGTACTCTATTGCTTTAAGTACATAATAAATGATATATTAGGGCATTTAAAAAGTATTTTTTGCAATATTTTAATTTTCAAAGCCCATAATGTTGATAGTTGCAATTATTCAGTTTTAACGTCAAAATTTAACACGCAAAGATGAGTATTAAATTTAACCTATTGTCTATAATATATATCCTATTGTTATGAAACTTTGCAAGCAGTGTTATAATTAATTAAGCTTTGGTCATACCAAGTTTTTTTAAGATTTGTCAACTCTTTCTATCCTATTAGGTCCGAGACCACAATTGTCGTCCCTTGATTTTCGTTGTTCACGAATATAGTCCCTAGTGTTAACAGTGGGTTACTTGCCAATAATTTTTATACCCCTTCCAAATTTATTTCTCCATGTTTAATGCCTCAAATTGTAAGAAGGGGGGTGAAATTACACTGTAAAAAAATTTGGGTCCAGAATTTTACAGCAAAGTAGTGATTAGGTCCAGCTGAAAAAGGTTAAAAATTAGCACTTCGGAAGCTGTCAAAAGATTTCAAGACACCCTAAACACAAAATTGTCCATATTTTGAGTTTGAGGCGATGAAGTTTTCTATAATTTTGATATAATTTGTCCCAAAAGTAGTACAACACACTGTACATATTTCATTGAGAAAGCGCAGGTGGGATTTTTTTAATTTTCATTTATGTTCTAAAAGAAATGCACTACGAATTAATTGTGTTCTCGGACCTAAGAGGTGAAGTCTGTAAAAATAGAATCTGTAATTTGGCAACTTCCCTAAATGATTTGGTGGTGTCAATTTGTCAAATAGAAATGATCTGATATGATGAAATGTGAATCAGTTGAAGCAAAAAACCAATAACCTCATTTAAAACTAAGCAAGCAATGTAATCACTTCTTTTCAGACACTAAAATAACGTTAACCGGTGAAATACATGCCCCGGACATATTACATGCACATATTTATATGTGCTGGTTTATTTATATTTGTATGAGCTCAATTATTGGTTTAAACTTAGGTCATTCAAGTGCCATTGGGTAATTGAAAACCATGTTAAACTTCATTTCACATGTGCTAGGAAGATTACATACTATATGTAATTCTTTGGTTAAAATATTATATTTGCAGAATCTCATATAAGAGACCAAATAATATTCAGATCTAGGAATTTCAGGACGAAAATAATCTCGATATATATATATTTCAAAACAATAAACTATAGCTTGACTGTTACAATTATCAAATCACCAATGTTCTGATACTTGCAAAAAGGTTAAACTGTTGCGAATTAAAGGTTACCGAAACCCTTAAACAAACATCTTTATAAGTAACAGATTTTTCATTAAAGAACATACCTGTATGTTTGTAAGTAGAACACGACTTAGATGACACTGTTCAGTATTGATGAGTGCGTCAAGAAAACATTTAAATGCAGTTGGTCCTCTCGTTGGTAGTATGTCAATAAGGGCCCTGTTTTTTCGAACACTTGTATCATTGCATAATATTCTCTCTACTTGATCGGCAGTTAGTATTCCAGCTTCAAACAAATGATCTAATACGGGTTTAACATCCAAATCTCGTACAAGCTTCGAACGACACAGCATGAGTGAACGTTTATCTTTCTTATCCATACTAAAATCGACAAAATAAGAATCCATTGTATTAATTTTATGCTAGATATATGAGTGCTTATTTTCTAAAAAAAATATAAGCATTTGGTTGACCATTTGAACTCAATATGCTCGTTGTATATTATGAATGTAGTCATTGTATTCGAATGAATTTTGTGTAAGAAGGCTAACAGCAAGGCTTTATTGCCTTATTTCGCCCGATAAATATTTGTAGAGATATAATGTTGTCTGTATCAATTATATATTCCGCCTTCATATTGCATATTTAACATTGCATCTATATCTTCAATTTTCAGCAGCTATATATGAAATCAACCTCTTCAATTAACGCTGAATGTTTTTTTCGTATCCGTATAACAAAAATGGCAATAATATCTTTGAATATATCAGGCTCATAATTATGGACGCTTTGCTATAATCGTGTTTTCTACAAAGGCTCATTATTGGTGCTCAAATGGTACCTATGATGTGTTTATTTAAAACCAATGGGTCGATGTCATTGCTGGTGAGTGTTAATTCCCCGAGGGTATCACCAGCCAAGTAGTCAGCTCATCTGTGTTACCTTTAGCAATCATTAATATGTTAATAATTATAAATTAACTGTTAACATAAATTTTAATTTTGGAAATACTATGGATTTACTACTCGAGGAATATAATACCTTAGCTGTAAAGTGTTTCATTTTGACTTGGTATGGCATCTTCAAATGTAGAAAATGGTGCATTGAACTGGTTGTAAAGCGCTAAATCTCTCACGTTATCACAGGCGCATCAAATTCTATAATATTGACAATGATGCGTGAACAAATTGATACATATAGGAAAACACCAGACTGCGGGTGATATCAGGTGCTCCGAAAGGATCAGCAGATATAGTATTAGTACAGTATCATCTTACTATATATATTATGAATCATATATCAAAAATGTCATGTACACACATTCTATAGGGCACACTAGTAATTAGCCTTGAAATAGATGTGTTACAAGTTTACAAATTCCGGACACTATACAAGTAAGTTTGTTTTACATATGAGCTGCGTCGGATAGAAATCAACCTTATGCAAACAAATTATTGCTATTATCAATACATCTGTTGATTTATCAGTTGAAAACATTATTATGCAAAGTCAGTAACTGTTTAGAAATTAAGTTGCTGTAAGTGCCCTACAAAACAGAACACAATGCATCTATGTTTTGTATTTGAATTAACTCATATCTAAAAACAAAAAAAAGAGGCTGGCTGACGAAACTTTCATCTATTATAAGTTTTCGAAACTATTTTATATTTTGAATCTCAGCAAATCATAAAGTTATGAGTTTTAGCTATCTGTTATTGAGTCTTCAATTTCTATTAAGGAATGTTGGTGTTGGACACTTTCTCAAACTTGCAATGAAGTGGAGTCGTGTTTGACTCATTAAAGTTTTTAAAGAAACTGCAGGATCAGATGCAATGACGATAAAGTTACATCTTGTAGTTTAAACATCTTATTGTTCCTTGTATTGAATAAGTAAAAAAGATTCTTTAAATTGTAGGGTTCAATGGCAGTTCAAAACACTAGAATACAATAGTGCAGTTGCGCGTGTTTATACGTATTTCTCATTGTTGAATTTGTTCGTTTTTGATAAGACATGAAATACCTTCTATTCCAATGATAACTTACCAAAAGTGATATTATGTTAAAAACAGTATAGCATGTATAGTTGCATTTTGTAAAAGTCGTCATTGCATTAAAACTAAGGGTCACTTTTGTGGAGCCTCAGTGCACTTTGTCTTCAAACTGTTTTTTTCTTTTTTACTCAAGAGTCGACGATGAGTCATTTTTAGGCAAATCTTATTGCTTGCTTATCAGGTTTAATCCACAATTTTCTACATCAAAAACAATCTACACCAAGTCTGGAAAAGGAGAGTTTTTATCAATTCTCTGATGTGTTTGAACTTTAGATTTTGCCATTCGAATAGAGACTTTTCGTTTTGCATCTTCCACAGAGTTCAGCTTTCCTCCTGTTGCTAAGTTTATCATTTAGGCATCAGATATTATTCGTGAACATGTTTTTATAATGATGAGTTCATTTTCCAGTTGAATATCTCATTAAATATCAAGTATCTATTTAAACAGAATTTTGTCTATACTTTATTTTGACAGTGTGATTTTTAGTCATTTACCAATACTGAATTGCGTTATTTATATATAGCTGATTTGTACTACACTTATATTGTACTTATATTTCAAATGCCAAAATGATGTGTAAGCTATTCTACTTGAAATAAGTCCTTAATATAAATACATGAAATAAAGATCTGTAGTATTTGAAAAATGAAAACAACTCTCCATCTAAGTCACAATGGATATAAAGTTATAACAATTTGAGGCCAAAATGACACAAGCAAACAACAGGTAACGTGTATATTAAGCTACACGCTTACAATGTGTATTGCAGGATAGAATGTTGAAATATATTAAAATCCCTATAACTTTAATTATGGTAGTGTTTACAAATACCTACACACATTCATATACAAAATATTATTTACTTGCAATGATTCTTCGTATATCTAAGAATACACTGTCACGAGTCATTTCAAAAACATCTTAAATTAACACCATACTGTTTCTTTCGCCGCACTACAGTTGATAGTTTAATCAAGGTAGATGTTATTATACATGGAGTCAGTCTTACAAATATTGTGAACTTTACCTGTATTTTATTCAATATAAAAACGACAAAACCAAAACATTTCAATGTTTAAATATTTTGAAAAGGCACACAACTGTAAAGTAATTTCAATAATTATTAGTAGATCAATTTAAACTTAAAGTAAAATGTTGTTTTTTTAAATCAATATTGAAATCATTTAAATGTAGATGTCAGCTTAAGATAGAAACACAATACCATACTATATCTAAAATTTTACACTATGAATTAACGTAATCTTAAATAATACTTAGATAGTGTAACAGCTCAACATATTTTAGGAACAAACCCTCAAAATCAAATAACAATGAATGACCCATTAGATCAGCACGGTTTTCAAAAACAAATACTCAATATTTAAGGAATGGGCCACTACAAATAATGTTCTCTCACCTCATTAACGAATTATGGATTTCCAATTGCTGTATACTATTTCCGTTATCTGTTGTTTAATTATTTACGATAATGATTGTTAGGGGCGTCATTACGATCAAGGAAGTAAAATGTGTACTTGGGATAAATTTAAACAATCGCAATACGTCTCAAGTTTTATACTTTAAATGGAAATACACAGGACGTAAACATTTAAATTCACTCTCATTACTTTTACCATCCCCTTTGCTTGCTTTCTTTAAAGTAATCTTACTGTATGTTTTGTGTATGTGCATATGTTTGTAATCAGTATCTTCCATAGATTAAAAATACTGTAGGTACAATGGTTATTTTTTTTGTTGTTGTTGTGTATCCACGACAACATTCTGCATTTTTTCTGTAAAATAATGCAAAAAGGGGGTAACGATGACTCATATTTCCAACAATTTGGCCAGAAGAAGAATTTCGTTCACTTGCAGTGATATACACAGCAAAAAGTGCCACGCATGTTTCACGCATGTTAAAGAAAACGTGTGTAAAACGTAAGTTTTTTGTGCATTTAACGCATGTTTTTTACAACATGCGTATAACAGGCGTGCAAAACATATATTAAATATGCGTTACAAAACGCATGAAATACTTCACATGTATAAAACACGTGATAATACAAACTCATGTAAAATACATGTTTTTTATGCGTTTTACATGAATTTCAAAACCATATTTTTGTTATGATTGATTTTTTTATCTTTGGCTTATTTTTTTTATTTTTGTAGTGGAAATTAACAATTTAAAAATGAATGACATGATTGGAATCTCTCCTTTATCCTTGGTTGGAAAACCCCTTTGAAAAATGGGTTTTCAGCTGGATCCGCCACTGAAGAATGTAATAACTTGTATGTTTGAAAAATAAATGAAAAATACAAAAACATGTCTGCCTAAACTATTTAATATTTTAATTTTATAGCATTTTGTTAAGCTTGAATAGACAAAATTCACACATGGTTAAAATAAAATGCTGTAAAGTATGTAGGTGAATTAATGTATTAACTGACTAAATATACATTGTGATATTTGATATGCTGTCATTTATTGTCTTTTCCTCTACTTCTCATCATTGATGTCCTCCAATAGAATCATGAGAGTATATCATCTGACACAAGTTTGTTAAATTCTATATTTTGATTCAATTCATATTAAAGTTCTATTCATCACAGTCCTGTTGCTGCAAATGACTGGAACTGCTTCCTGGCACAGTTACTTCTTCTTTTTAATTTGCCCAAGACATTTCCATGTGACAATTTCTTCTGTAAACACAAAAAAGATGATAGAGTAAAAAGACATTTGTGATGTTTATATAAGAGATGTCAAATTTCACAAGAACTGAATGTAACTGAAAGTTAAAAGTTCATGATCGGCAAAAATATAATGAACATTCTTATGAAAAAAATGTGCAAAATCAACAGGTGTATATTCTTGAAATAAGTAACAAATGCAGTTTTCTAAAGCAGCTCAACTCCTGCAAAAACAGCTAATCTGCAACCTTTATTGAACTCATCCATGACTTTGGCTTGCCAAACTAACAACTCACATAGGCTTGAGAGAGCTTACAATAGTATTTTCCATATCATTTATATTTCCAAGTGGCAACATGTATACAAACTACTATTATTTAACTTCACCAAAACATTGTATGGGAAAAAGAATGTGTAAACATGCAAAAAAATGGATAAAATCAAAACTTGTTGCATTTACTTTATCCCTGCAATGTGTTGTTTTGCAAGACAAAATTTTAAAAAGATGAAAAAGTACTAACCTAACTAGATATGCAAATGCAGTGAAAAATTGGCAGCTAGCATATATAGACATAATAAAGGACAGATTTTTTTTCTGTAAAATTCTGGTTGCATATATGTATATTCATACCTTCTTCAGATGAAGGATAATTGATAGCATGGCACATTTGATATTAACTTTGTCTGATTCAGTAAGCAAAATATTTACCACTTGATATCTCTTCTGATTTATTTTTTGTTGGGATGCTGTCCCACTAAAATATACTTTACACATTCTTTTATTCAAAAACAGATAAACTATTAAACAAAAGTCATTGCAGAATAAAACTTCTTACCTGAAGAGTCAATTTTTTCTCCAGTGTCGATTACAAGTACATTTTCTTTTCTTTTCTTTGGTCACGCTTTTTAAACATTGTCTTGTCCCAAATTTTTTTTGTTATTGCATGTATTGACTTGCTTTGAAACTTTAATAAAAAAATATATCAGTTTATTAGATAATTAAACATGTTAAACAAAAATTGTAAAACGAATTTCTCTGATAATTACATCTATACATATATAACCATATATATGTGTATGGGAAAACATGGTGTATATATAATGTTTGAGTTTTTATTAGCTTTTAATGAGCTTTCAATAACTGAAAGTACTTTTAAGTTATGATTGTTTGTCTTCATGTTAGATTTTTTTTAGCTTTGCAGTTCCAATTCAATGAATCAACACAATTTCTAAACGATTTCACCACTTTGTTCCTCTTTTGTGCTGTTACACAACAGTCCCAGTACACGTACATTCTATTTATGCCTGCATGTTCCAAGTCCAGATGAAATTTAGTTGTTGTTTGATGCAGTCTGCCATTTTTGATTTACCTTGGCAAATCATTTTACATTTTGTCATGTCATTAAGCCTTGATGGCCTGTTATACATTTTTTGTAGCTGACAGTATGAGCTTTAGCTTTAATCATTGTTAAAGGTATTAGGGTGTCCTATATAGATGCTTAAATCCAGTTCATATGGACATTAGTAGATAGTAATCTCATAGGCAATCATACTACATTGATCTCCTTATTTTCAATATCATCATTCAAAATTGTATAATTTTTAACCCCTGTATAATTAGTCACAAGGAATATAACTCAAGTTACAATCTAATGTAGCTTTAAGTTAATATTAAAAGCTGCCAGTGTAGTGTGCATTCCAACAAAAAATTGTATATATCTTATTTTTTTTAACACTGTGTTTGATTCTAGTCATTTGGCACCTGGTCAAATGGGCACCTTTGATAGTCAATATGGCATAAGGGAGCTATCATTTGATTTTTATAGGGGGGGGTGGGGCTAGGATGAAATTTGAAAAAAAAGGCAGGACAGGATTTTGAGTTTGAAAAAAAGGCAGGATGAGTACCTTGGCAAAAAAAAAAGACAGGATGACAATTGTTGTAAAAAAGTCAGGATAAGCGAAGAAAAAAAAGGCAGGACCGAATAGACTGAAAAATAAAAAGGCAGGACAGAGATTACAAATAAAAAAAAAAGCAGGACACAATTTTTCATCCTAGCCCCCCATAAAAATCAAATGGTAGCTCCCTAACAAGTCAAATCCAACCCTGTTTAATTTGGGTAACCCACAGTAGTTACGTCCATACCCAAAATAACTATTATGTTTTGCAAGTGAAGATCAGTGAACTATTGAAGACTCCCATAATTGTTTTATAAACTATCTAATACAATTGAACTGATCCTTAAACCTCCTTTGAAAAAGGAACCATAATTTTACATGTAGAATCTATGTGCTCTATTTATATACAGTGCTGGTTCTCCTTCTACCATTAGACATCCCCCCACCTTTTGTGGGAAAAAAAATTGTTGATTATATAGGGAATCATTGGAGCATGACTGGAGCGGGTCCCCGTTAGGTCAGTCAGAAAAAGTTATGGATCTGCCACTGAAAAGATCAGGAAAATCAGGAAAGGCAGATTATCCAACAAAAAAATCAATGATAAAATTTAAGTGTTTTCTCTTCTTTTTATCCTCATCTGTATTACTATATACTGCATTAGAGAAGAGTTCCAAAAAACTTCTTTCATACAAAGGATGAAAACCGTTTGTAATATAAGGTGGCAGTTAAAAAATCAATTGCAGAAATTTCCTGAAAAAAGGTGCCGATTTGACTTATATGGCTTAAATAAGGTGACGAATTGACCAGGTGCCCGTGTGTTTAATTTCATTATGTGTCCAGTAAAATTAATTAGAAATTACAGAGTTTTTTCATGTTAATTGATTCACAGTATCGATATACTTACACTGAATGAGTCTTTGCAAAATTGTAGTTATACCGTATTTTATTGTACAAAAATAACCGCGGGAAATACCATTTATACTGGAGACTCCGAGGAAATTACGGAATCCACATTCATATATTTTTTTTAAGGTCCAATCGGTTACATACAATTACTAATTATGTGTACTTGTTTTAATTACTTGTAAATCTTCGCATATATTTCAATCATTTAATGCCGTTTAAATGGAATCTTAAATGTTTCGTCTTTGGTTTAATATAATAGCCCGTACGGTTCACCCGGAAACGAGCGTTCAGACAGACGACACTGATATTGACATCATGATTCGTGAATGCAAATTTTATGGAAAAAATGAGATGCAGCTAGGACAATGTAGGATATCTTCAATCTAGGACACTAAAGACAAGATGGGTAATAATTCAACTTTAATATTTTATTTGATTAACATTTCACGAAGGATTTTTTGCCATTTCCCAAACTGATTTATTCATCCACAGCACAGGACTAGGAGTTTGAAATCCTATCAACAATAACTGCAAATATACCTAACTTGACTATCACAGTAGAGTTTCACTCGAATCAATCTTCTGTGATTTATCCAGTTTTAGTAATTGAATTATAAAGACATGCACGAACTTAAGTTAAGACCTAGCTAGTTCAAATAATTATGACGTCTTGAAAGGTATCAGGATCGTTCGCCCTGATTACATGTTCGCCCTAGGTTCGTTCCCATTGAGTTTGTTCGCCCTGGTGTTCTGTTCGCCCTGAGTTAGTTCGCCCTATTCTCATTAATGATATGTACAGTATATGTTACATTACTACTAAATAGTTGTTTTACATTTAAAAATACAATGTAGTGCTGAAATTCAAAAAAAACTAATTTCCTAGTAACGTATTTACATACAGATACTAACTTAGTTTTCAATACCTTGAAATCAAAATATCTTGTAGTCCTGAAATTTACAAGAACTTATAATCTAGTAGCAGCTAGCTGTAGACAACACAATACATCGTAAATATTCGGCGAAATTGTCAAGAACTTATAATCTAGTAGCAGCTAGCTGTATACAACACAATACATCGTAAATATTCGGCGAAATTGTAGACTGACTTCAACATATTCAATTAAATACACACAACACAACACTGTAATAAAAAATCAAAAAATCAGGGCCAACAGGTATAAGGGCGAACGGTCTCAGGTCGGAATGGAACTGTAATGTTTATTGGTTGTTAAGATAATAAACATAAAGAATCTTGCTGTGTATATGCTTATTTCATGTAGAAGGAAGCGTTTTGTAGATTTGGACGTTTGGCGCGAGATTCAGTGGTTGGGTCTATCGGCGTAGGGGTGTTTGAGAGGTACTATTGTGTTCGGTATCGGGGACATTTGGAGAACACCCCTATCGAGGAAATAGTGAATTCGCCCTAGAGTATATAAGTGGGTGAGGAATACAAATCGGGTTCGGTCGATGTTCTTACAGAAGAAGACTGGCTTACAATAGAGAATACGCTACATAGCTGTAAGATTGTAAGGAGGACAACTTGTACTGGGGACAACTTGTACTGGGTACAAGTTGGTCTAACATTGGAAGTTGGTAGAGCAGACTGTCTCACTCGGAGGACAGACTGCAATAGTCCACATTAGTTGTTAGTGACATACTGTCCCACTCGGAGGACAAGTTGTACCAGCCCATACTGTCTGGTAGTTACAGACTGTCCTACTAGGAGGACAAGTTGTACCAGACCGCACTGTCTGATAGTAACATACTGTACCAGCCCGCACTGTCATATAGGACAGATTGTTCTATTAGGAGGACAGGCTGTGTTATAATTATATTTGTATATATATATAATTGTTTTATTGTGCATTGTTACTTTGTATCGGCAAGGAGCTAGTGTATATATTTTGGTTCATTGTGTATATCATAGATAGTTGTTGTTTTTGGTATTGCGTATTGTTTGTGTACAACTTGGATCCAAGTATTTACTGGAACGTTCGTTTAAGATATAAACGCCTGGTTACACGTTACAGAACTAGGGCGAACCGAAATCAGGGCGGACGGACCCGGATTCGTCTTGAAAGGCTATTATACTTTTTTTCTTTTGACGCCTTACTTTTTCAGGCGTCAAAGAAAAAATTATAATAGCTTTTCAAGACGTCATAATTATTTAAACAAGTTAAGACCGTAAAGTAGAATCAGATGACCATTTAATTTATGCTTACACTTCTGGAGCACCCCTTGTTTTTGGTGGGGTTCGTGTTGTTTATTTTTTAGTTTCCTATGTTGTGTCGTGTGAACTATTGTTTGTCCTTTTCATTTTTACTTTTAGCCATGAAGTTGTCAGGTTTTTTTTCGATTTATGACTCTGGTATCTTTCGTCCCTCTTTTATTTGTTTATAACCATTGAAATGTATAATCAGAGTTTGCGAAAAGTGTCAGTCCTCAGGATTTAACCACCAAAATGTTGCATAGGACTGACACAATTTTAGTATTTTTCAATACTACAATAGACTTGATAGTGAGGACCAGCAGATTTTCTTCAAGGACCAACAAGAAAAAAAAGAATTGGCAATAACGACATAATAGCATTATACATGTACCACAGAAAATATATAGTAAAAAAGGATTAATGAAGCAGTTAAACCCTCACAGGTGGGTCAGACAAGCTTTTTCTGTCAATGGCGTTCGTTATCCTATATAAAAAAAAACAATATACATTTACAAAAAATGTAAGTTAGCGATCGCTATTGACAGTAAAAGCTGGTCTGGCCTACTAAACAAGCCCCTGTCAACCACTAAAAACAATAAATCAAGCAGCTTTGACTCCATAACAAATGAGATGTTTAAACACAGCCAATCATATCTGCTTAAATGTTTTGTCATTGGCAAGCATATCACATCTCCTATTTTTATAGGACGACTGCAAGTTCTAATGGATGGTCTTAGAAAAATATCATAACATATACATGTATATGATAGAGCAAAAAAATTCTCGGATAAGTAACTCCACAGTTACTGATGAATAAATGCCAGGGATTTTAACCTCACTGCAATATATATAATATTGTAGCACTTGATACAATAAGTTTTTATCATTATACTAACTTAAGGTTTATTTTAATATATAAAATATGTATACACCTGTTCAAAATATATATAAAAAAGAAGATGTGGTATGATTACAACTATCCACAAAAGACCAAAATGACACAAACATTAACAATTATAGGTCACCGTACTGCCATCAACATATTTCCTCAACCAATATAGTGAGTTCAGTATAATATACACTTCTTAGTTTAATTATTTTATTGACATGAATTGTTTATACTGATATCTGAAATATTTGCCACTGAGACTTTATGGAGACTGCCTTATGTAGGCATTAAGAATTTAAGGCACTGTAATGGTCCATCTTTCAGTATTACATTGGATGATGATAAATTTTTGTTTCCTTGTGTTAACTTTAGTTTACAATTGCCACTATTGTTCCAGATAAGGGTGCAGGTTTGGTACCATTTAAACATTTAAACCCGCTGCAGTTGTGTGTCACCTGTCCTTAGTCAGGAATCTGATGTTTAGTAGTTTTGTTTGTTGATGTAGTTACTAAGTTCATAAGTTTTTCTTGTTTCTTCTTTTTATACGCCCATTTATGGGAGTACATACATGTATGTATTATGGTATACCGTTGTCCTTCTGTCCATGGTCAACATGTTGGACATGAATTCATAAATGCTTTAACCATTTTGCATAAACTTTGGTGAATTTGACACCTTGCAATTTTTATAAAGTTTATATTTTAAGTTTCTGAGTAGCAGGGTTGTTCATCAAAAAAGGATGATTCTTCAGTTTTTAGTCAATAACTCAAAAATGTTTTCTCCTACTTGCAAGAAATTTTGGTGATTTTTTTTATATCTGTTGACATGAACTCCTTTTCAATTTTTATAAATTTTACATTTTACATTTCTGAGTTACTACACTGCTACTTTTGCATACCTAATGTTTGAGGTACACATTTAGTACTACACAATTAAAGTACAAATTGAGTACTTAAAATTTGAAGTACAAATCAAGTACTGTAAAAAACAGGTACCTAAATATTACAATAAATTTAAAGTACTAAGAAAGTACTATATTTTAAAAGTAATTTTCCAGTACTACAGATTTTTTGTACAGGAAAAGAACCTATGCAAAATTAGCAGTGTAGGTGTTATATTCATAAGAAAGGTTGATTTTCCAGTTTCGGTCAATAACTCAAGAATGTTCTCTTTTTCTTGCAAAAAATTTGGTTAATTGTTTATTTCTTCTGACACGAGATCTCTAACAATTTTTATAATTTTAGATATGGGTTTTTGAGTTACCAGATTTTAAAAATTTATAAAAAGCTCTATGTTGAAGACTGTACTTTGACCTTTAATGGTTTACTTTTACTTGTTTTATAAATTGTGACTTGGATGAAGAGTTGTCTCATTGGCACTCATACCACATCTTCTTATATCTATGAACTTCATTTTGGCTTTCACATGAACACTGTAATTATATTTAGTTTCTGTAAGATTTTTATGAAATGGATTTCTTTTTATCCTTTTAATAGGCTAGTTATCAAATTTGACCTCCCCTATATCAGGAAGGTACATGTACATGGATGTTTAAAAAATTCCACGAATGGTGAAGAAAATGGCAAGGGAAGACGCCTGGTAAATGTTTCTAATAAAATTCAGCAATTGTAAGTATATTTTTTGTATGGTGCGAGATTTTTAGCTCACCTTGTCCGAAGGGCCAAGTGAGCTTTTCCCATTACTTTGCGTCCGTCGTCGTTAACTTTTACAAAAATCTTCTCCTCTGAAACAACTGGGCCAAATTAAACCTAACTTGGCCACAATCATCATTGGGGTATCATGGGTATCATGGGTATCTAGTTTAAAAATGTGGCCGGTGACCTGGCCAACTAACCAAGATGGCTGTCATGGCTAAAAATGGAACGTAAAATGCAGTTTTTGGCTTATAACTCAAAAACCAAAGCATTTAGAGCAAATCTGACATTGGGTAAAAATGTTTATGAGGTTAAAATCTGTCTGTCCTGAAATTTCCAGATGAATCAGACAACCTGTTGTTAGTTTGCTGCCCCTGAATTGGTAATTTTAAGAAAATTTTGTTGTTTTTGGTTATTATCTTGAATTTTATTACAGATAGAGATAAACTGTAAGCAGCAAAATGTTCAGCAAAGTAAGATTCACAAATAAGTCAACATGACCTAAATGGTCAGTTGACCCCTTTAGGAGTTATTGCCCTTTTTAGTAAATTGTTAACCATTTTTCGTAAATCTGAGTTTATATCTTTTACAACAATCTTCTCCTCTGAAACTACTGGGCCAAATTAATTCAAATTTGGCCACACTCATCATTGGGGTATCTAGTTTAAAAATGTGTAAGGTGACCTAGCCAACTAACCAAGATGGCCACCATGGCTAAGAATAGAACATAGGGGTAAAATGCAGTTTTTGGCTTATAACTCAAAATCAAAGCATTTTGAGCAAATCTGACATGGGGTAAAATTGTTTATCAGGTCAAGATCTATCTGCCCTGAAATTTTCAGATGAATCGGACAACCTGATAATTGGTTGCTGCCCCTGAATTGGTAATTTTAAGGAAATTTTGCTGTTTTGGGTTATTATCTTGAATATTATTATAGATAGAGGTAAACTGTAAACAGCAATAATGTTCAGCAAAGTAAGATTTACAAATAAGTCAGATGACCTAAATGGTCAGTTGACCCCTTTAGGAGTTATTGCCCTTCTTAGTCAATTTTCAATCTGCTTCCTTTGTTTAATATTCACATAGACCAAGGTGAGCGACACAGGCTCTTTAGAGCCTCTAGTTTTGCTGTGTTAAAAACAGTATGTGGCCTTTCGTTTTTTTGCTCTTTGCGAGACTTACTGTATTGAATATGTTCATGTACTTTGTAAGACAACTTGCTTTCAATACATTATTTATGCTGAAACTTTATTACTATATATATTAAGGTTACTTTGCTGTTACAATCAGCTGACAGTCTGTGCCAAACTGTTTAAGTGTTTGTCTGACCAAACAGAAATTTGAACTTTTATACTAAACATTCAACTAAAACCTCACTGCTGTTACAAATAGTAAGGAGAATTTATTAAAAAGGATAAAATGCAGTAGAGAAACAACTGATAAATTGTAAGGGGTATTTATCAATGAATCAACATAAGTCATATTAGTAAATGCACAGCAAAAAAAAAAAAGAAACTCGTACAATTGCAAGATGTGGTATTTTGAACCTTATGGAAAATCGACAATCAAGTCAAAATACCGCTATTGTAATCTAACCCCCCTTGTATGGAAAATTGAACATTGGGGTAAAATATAGATTTTGGCTTACAAAAAAAGTATATCTCTGAAAACAAAGTATTTAGACCACAGGTTTATGCAAGAGGGGGCTTCATCTGTGTCCCATGGAGACATTCCCCACTAATGTTCTTTAAAATCTTGTGAAATTAAGCATATTTAATTTAAAAAACAAAATAATGAAAATGGACAAACTGACATTTTGATGAAACCAACTATTTATAGTGAATCAGTGTTTTATTTAGAGATGTCTAAAAGGAAGGAACATGATGAACGGCATTTGAAAAAGAAGATGTGGTATGATTGACAATGAAACAACTATCCACAAAAGACCAAAATAACTCAGACATAGGTAACTGTACAGCCTTCAACAATGAGCAAAGCCCATACCGCATAGTCAGCTAGAAAAGGCCAAACACTGATAAGACAATGTAAAACAATTCAAACGAGAAAATGGCATGTATTACAGCTGATTTCCTTCTGCTTGCAAAGTAAAACTTTGGTTGGCTTGCTTGCTTTCTTTGTTTGTATAATTGTTTATACAAGCTTTGTAAATAAGATTGACATTTTTAAACAAATTATGTATAGGCATATTTTAACCTGTATATATTATATTTGAATTCAATTGGGTGTTATCCTAATATGTTTGCACAATATACAAACAAAGCAAGCAAGCTAACCAAAATTTTGCACTTCATGCATTAGGAAATTAGCTGTAACCCTTTATTGAAAAACACTGTCATTGAGAGTGAATTGAGACTATTTGTACCTTTACCATGTTCATAATTAATACAAAATGACATCTTATAAAGAATTTATCCCAAACTTCATTTTATTTCATATTTATGTTACAGGAGTTTCTGGAAAGCCAAGCATACATAACCAAAGGATATTTTCATAGAATGGACTTCTGTAGGCCAAAAAAGTAGGTTTGTGTTTAAATATATATTTATATTTACCGATATGTAATATTTGGAGAGATATTAAAAAAAATAATGTTTTAATCCTTGCAATCCTTGCTTTTCCTAACACATTTCATCGGTATTTAATACCTATAAATAAATGAATGAAAATCTTCAACTAACATCTTATGGTAATAACACTTAAAAAACTGTTCGATTTTGTAAGTAAAAATATCATTTGTGGTTACGTTTTGTATTGCTATAGATTGTTTTTATTACAAATATTCATTGTGCCAAATTTTTAGCTACAATTTTTTAATATAAAAATAAGAAGATGTGGTATGATTGCCAACTGCCAATGAGTTTCCACTAGCAT
This sequence comes from Mytilus trossulus, assembly GCF_036588685.1. Lineage (NCBI taxonomy): Eukaryota > Metazoa > Mollusca > Bivalvia > Mytilida > Mytilidae > Mytilus > Mytilus trossulus. The sequence goes on along the minus strand of NC_086380.1, from coordinate 79,868,447 downwards.
TACCAGAGACCATTGAAGAAGAATTTAAAAATAAGCAAAACTCATGCCAAACGTAAAACCAAAAATCATGTGTCTTAGACTTAAATATCAATCAGTAAACATCTAATGGATTTAAAGAATATACCGCCATTAATCATAGGATAAGAACATGATCTTATTCAATGCCAAAATATAGGTATCAACAGTTTGTAAAACTGGTAAACATACATATGTGTATAACAATAATATTTAGTTTGGTTTTAATTTACTGATAGCAAAACAAATATTTATATTCATAAAATACTTTCCAGTTTTATTCAAATATGTTATATCAAAAGGAGAAAAATATAAAAAAAAAGTAGATGTGGTATTACTGCCAATGAGACAACTCTCCACAAGAGACCAAAATGAGACAGAAAAGCATGTTTTAAGTCACTGAGGTTATTTCATTATGTTTAAAACTAACAACTTACAGTATATGGGAATAAATCAAATTAAGTTTAAATGTATGATTATGAATATTATTGTTTTCTTTTCAGATAAAGACAACTTCAAGAAGAGTGACATTTAGAAGAAAGAACATTCAATTGATAATGTTATTATGTCAACAACAAAAACATCAAAAGTTGATTGTAACGTTTTGAGAATGTTGTAAATAAAAGTAGAGTGAAATCAAAATCCAAGTTTTTTTCAAATTTATATTCTGCAACAAATAGACAACAGAGAGAAAAAATATAAATGAGATTCTTAAGCAGATTTAATGACTTTTTCATATAATATGTTTAAAAAAAATTATACAATCTCAGATCATTAAACATGCAAGGGACACAACTTCAAAATTGTATATAACTTGATGCTAAAGGAAACATTTAATACACTTTTTGGGTTTTCCTTTTCATATTACATGTATTATATGCATAAGTCAACAAATGTGTACGTTATAGTTTAACCATAAGTAACATTTTAACAAAAATTGTCAAATACATTTACAACATTCTACAAAATTCATTTAAGATAATTTTGACCTCTGTATAAAAGAGTTGTGGTGTTACTGCCAATGAAACTACAGAGACCAAAGATTGTCGGTTTTTATTCCATCAAATATTTCATATCATGGTCTTTTCAAACATCTTAGCTATAGTGTCAAATGTACTTGATAAAGGTTTTAGAAACATGAAAATCGTGTTACAGATATTTCTTTTGTTTATTGGTGTATTCAAACAGGGCTAATGAAAAGTGAAGTCTTGTCTGTAATATGATACTGATGTTGATTGTTGAAAGGAGATTTGTGGTCAAAATAACATAAAAAGATGTTGTATGACTGCCAATTGGACAACTACCCAACAGAGTCCAAATTAAACTGATTAAAGCAATGATGTCTAGGGAACAGCCTTCAAAAGTAAACAGAAGTCGTCTTGGTTTTGTGTAACATATGGAATGTGAACTAGCTAACTTGACATAGGTTTTATAGATGATTTGAAATATATGCATTATACGCATGTTAGTTTCACACATGTTATACGCATCATTTAAAACGCATATTATACACATGTTTCTTACAACACATGTTTAACGCATGGTTTTGAAACATGTGTTTAACATAAAATATATTTTGCATGTGTAAAACGCATGAATAACGCACGTTTGTAACATGCGTTTTACAGCACATGTATTTTTCATGCGTAAAACGCATGAATAACACATGTTTAAAACATGCGTTACACATGCGTGGTAGCAAAAAGACGTTTCCCATGCGTTTCCAAACGCATGTTTTACGTATGTAAAATATATGTAAAACATGCGTGGCACTTTTTCCTGTGTATCATTTGTATATTTTCGGAATCTGTGTACGTATATCTATCAGGAAATAAATTAAAAAGCATATGTCTTTCGTCTCATTTATTTTAAATTGCTACAAACAAATTGCAGAAAAAAGTGTATGTCAACATTTCAATTATTACTGGACCTACTGCCGGTCAAAGTATACAAATACAGACAGTCAAACAGAAAAAAAGCCCATAAAACATGTTAAAATAATCTTGATGTTCTTATAAACCACCTTTGAAGGCGAATTTGGTATTCAGTTGTCTACAAATAAATTCGATTGCACTATAACTTTCATATTTTCAAAATCAACAGAGGTCGTAGTGCAAACCCAACCTCCTAACAGTATATTGTTACCTTAGGCTGAAATCTTGAGACGGACCTGATGCATTGTCGAGACTTAAAAAATGGTCAATAGTGCAACGGAAAAGGTAGAACTATTGAATGAAAGTCCTGTCTTGCTACATAAATGATGATCGTTTAAACATCGGTTTTTAAAGTGTATTAACTACTGTCGTCTCACGTTATATTTTGCAACTTACAATCCTGTTTCGATCATTATAATTGAAATATTTTCAACATTCCTGTCTTACTTTGATTTAAAGCGACCTTTATTTTCTATCAAACTACGAGATGCTCCGTATGACATGTAACATATGGGGTTGGCATGAAAAGGCATTTTGTATCAAATGTATAATGCTTAGTCCGTTTAATCAAATCAATCACCGCCTTTATTTATTAGGTCTTTCCACTTTTCTGTTGAAACCTATTGTTTTTCTTTTCTTCCGCATTATTTTGTTCTTGCGATAAATATTTGTTTCGCAATATGTCGCTTAGATATTTGGTATATGATATCGAACAGTTTATGCACTTTTGAAATTTACCCTGCGTAACCGAATACTTTTCTTTGTAGGAGTTATCTCCCCAAACAATGTTTTCCTTGTGTACATTACTCCTTCGCAACCGTAAAAGATTACAAGAAATTTATTTTATAAAATTGCTCGTTATATCCTTCGCATGATTTGTTTGAGATTGACCGAAGCAATATGAACGCTTTTTCCCCTTTTGTATTTGGTATAAGCGATATGCATTTCTATCTTGTAAACCAAAAGTGATAGAGAACTAGGATCTTCTGATTTGAGGTCCTTGGTAAAAAAAAAATTAAAAAAATAGGTCAAGGTTCAAAGGTCAAGGTCATGTTCTTATTTTTTAATTTGGCTTATTTCACTTATTACCAAAAACCGTGTAAGATATCACAAATTATTTTTACTAAATTGTAAGTTGCGACATGTCGGAACACGTAAATGTTGATTGCAAGGGTAAGCTGAACGTAAAAGGGAGTTTTTTCCCCTTTTGTATTTAAAAAAACGCATATGGTGATATAACTCATAAACCAAATATAATTAAGACCTATGGTCATTTGATTTGAGATCTTTGGTTTATGAACTTACAATTGATCGCAAGGTCGTAGCTTAATTTGATGTTCTAGATTTTGACCTTTGCTTTTACCTCATGTATACATGATAAAGCCATGAGACTGTTTTCAATAGGTATCAAACCATTTAACCCTGAAAATAACAACCGGAAGTGACCTTGTGTAAACCGAAAGTAGCAATGTTTGGTACTTTATTATTTAAAAGTATATAGAACCATATATTTTTTGAATCAGTGTCAAGTAAATATTCAAATATTATCGAAAGTAACATTTTTCAAACCGGAAGTAACAAAGTATGTCCCTTATTTAAAAATTATTGTAATAAACCATATAATTTTGGAATTAGCGTACAATAACCTATCATTCGACGATTGAAATGACATTTTAAACTTTATAACAACTTTCATATTTAAATAAAATTGAGAATGGAAATGGGAAATGTGTCAAAGAGACAACAACCCGACCAAATAAAAAAAACCAACAGCAGAAGGTCACCAACAGGTCTTCAATGTAGCGAGAAATTCCCGCACCCGGAGGCGTCCTTCAGCTGGCCCCTGAACAAATATATACTAGTTCAGTGATAATGAACGCCATACTAATTTCCAAATTGTACATTAGAAACCCAAATTAAAATAATACAAGACTAACAAAGGCCAGAGGCTCCTGACTTGGGACAGGCGCAAAAATGCGACGGGGTTAAACATGTTTGTGAGATCTCAACCCTCCCCCTATACCTCTAACCAATGTAGAAAAGTAAACGCATAACAATACGCACATAAAAATTCAGTTCAAGAGAAGTCCGAGTCTGATGTCAGAAGAGGTAACCAAAGAAAATAAACAAAATGACAATAATACATAAATAGCAACAGACTACTAGCAATTAACTGACATGCCAGCTCCAGACTTCAATTAAACTGACTGAAAGATTATGATTTCATCATATGAACATCAGGCACAATCCTTCCCGTTAGGGGTTTAGTATCATACCATCATAACATATATGAGAAGAACATAATACATTGTTTTCTCTGAACAATTTGTTTTTAATTAGATTTGATTTCGTTCAACGTAATCAGTACGATATTTTACGTTTGAAGTTAGATTTAAAACAAACAGGGCATAGCTTTATAACATAGTTAATTGCTACCTTAGTTCGCTATTAATAAAATTGAAATGTGCTTTGTTATTAAATGCAATATCATTATTTAGTTCAATCATATAATCTTAAATCAATCCTAATTATATCTTATTTATTCTAATGTGACGTCATTTTTTATTTTTGAATGATCTGTTTTACAAATCAAATGACGTCATTGTGTCGTCATTTGTACAGTTTCAAATATGATGTTAATTGTCGTTGAGGCTTAAACTTGTTCGGATGTGTTTACGTTTGTGTTTCAAATGTCTGGTTATGTAATGTATTAATTTCAGTTGTTTCCTGTAATTAGTCAATAATTCAGTTTTATCATGCACATCTTTTGTATAGTCATTTTATAAAATTTACTGTTTGCAATAGTTATCAAAGGTACCAGGATTATAATTTAGTACGCCAGACGCGCGTTTCGTCTACACAAGACTCATCAGTGACGCTCATATCAAAATAGTTATAACCCAAACAAATAAAAAGTTGAAGAGCATTGAGGATCCAAAATTCCAAAAAGTTTGCCAAATACGGCTAAGGTAATCTATGCCTGGGATAAGAAAATCCTTAGTTTTTCGAAAAATTCAAAGTTCTGTAAACAGGAAATTTATAAAAATGACCATATAATTGAAATTCATGTCAACACCGAAGTGCTAACTACTGGGCTGGTGATACCCTCGGGGACGAAACGTCCACCAGCAGAGGCATCGACCCAGTGGTGTAAATAGTTATCAACGGTACCAGGATTATAATTTAGTACGCCAGACGCGCGTTTCGTCTACACAAGACTCATCAGTGACGCTCATATCAAAATAGTTATAACCCAAACAAATAAAAAGTTGAAGAGCATTGAGGATCCAAAATTCCAAAAAGTTGTGCCAAATACGGCTAAGGTAATCTATGCCTGGAATAAAAAAATCCTTAGTTTTTCGAAAAATTCAAAGTTTTGTAAACAGGAAATTTATAAAAATGACCACATAATTGAAATTCATGTCAACACCGAAGTGCTGACTACTGGGCTGGTGATACCCTCGGGGACGAAACGTCCACCAGCAGAGGCATTGACCCAGTGGTGTAAATAGTTATCAAAGGTACCAGGATAAAATGTAAATTATTCTAAATAATAGGGTTGTTCTGGTAACTAACAGAAAACCCTTGCCGTTTTTGGCACAACTTTTTTTACTTTTGGTCCTCGATGCTGTTCAACTTTGTGCTTGTTTTGGCTTGCAAACTTTTGTATCTGGGCGTCACTAGTAGGTCTTGTGTGTACAAAATGCACTTCTGGCGTATTAAATTTTTGAACTTGTTGCCTTTTGTTGGCTGTTGTTCGTGTGATTGTTTGTCAATTGTGTTCTCCAATTTATTTATATTGTAGTCCTGTGGTGATGTGTTTTAATTTTGATGTTATATTTCACATGGCCATAAAAGTGCGAGGTTCGGTATGCACCATGAACCAGGTCCAAACCACCATTTTTTCCTTCACCAAGTCAGGAATATGGCCATTGTCATATTATAGTTCGTTTCTCTGTGTATTACATTTTAACGTTGTGTCATTTGTTTTCTCTTATTTTTTAGTGTAAATTCACATTGCGATAAGACGTGTCACAGTACTTGTCTATCCCAAATTCCTGTATTTGGTTTTGATGTTATATTTGTTATTATCGTGGGATTTTGTCTCATGCTCGGTCCGTTTCTGTGTGCGTTACATTGCAGTGTTACGTCGTTGTTCTCCTCTTATGGTAAATGCGTTTCCCTCGGTTTTAGTTTGTTACCCCGATTTTGTTTTTCGTCCATGGATTTATGAGTTTTACACAGCGGTATTCTACTGCTGCCTTTATTTTTCTGTGTGTGTTACATTTTAATGTTGTGTCATTGTTCTCCTCTTATATTTAATACGTTCCCTCAGTTTTAGTTGGTAACCCCAATTTTGTTTTTGTCCATATATTGTCGGTACCATATAGTTCAACCCTTTTCCGTCATTCCGTAATTCCGTTGTTCCGTCATTCAATAATTCCGTCATTCCGAAATTCTGTCATTATGCCATTCCGTCATTCTGTAATTCCTTCATTCCACATCAAACCATTTCACTGAGGTTTTTTTTCTAAACGCCTTCAAATATTAGTATGTGAGTTAACCATGATGAGTTACAGATCAAGTTTAAATTTGTTCCACTCCATTATTTTTTGCCAAAATTGTGGGTTTACAACTATGAAAATTGTTGACATCTCATTTATACGGACTTTTTCTGTACGCCTCCAGATTTTGAGCTGATTTTTGATAAATGAGACTACAATTATGTTTGTGTCCATATGTATTATTGAAATTGCAGATTTTTCAACTTTTTGAGACAGGGTCATTCGTGTCGCTTTGACACACCTAGTTTCAATATTCAATTGATATTCACTTGCTTAATTACTCATTCCTAATGTACGACCAGTTTGACTGTCCCTTTGGTATCTTTCGTCCCTCTTTAAATCGTATGCAGCTAAACCCTGTGAGTGACGAAATAAAAATATAGTTATGCCTTTATAGTTCTATATAGGCGTATTATTATATCTAGCGTTTCTTGACTTAACTTTTATTCGAATTCGTTATACTAATTAGTAGTGGTCAATGCACTAAGATTACGTGTGCTAGTATTTAAAAAAATAAGATGTGTTATTTAGTAGAATTTTTTATTATTATGTATTCATTAGATTTATCTAGGGTGCAGATTTCAACTAAAATTAATAGATATATAATATATGTAAATTACGAAAGAAAACAACTTGTCGATGAAGCACTTTGCTATTGAAGATCTTAGAGAAAGACACTAGCATACATTTCATTCGTTTTTGTTAAACTTGTGTAAACCGAAGATACTGCATAATTTATAAAACAAAGCTGCAAGATGATCCACAGAAATAAAAAAAAAATGAATTATTATACAGAAAATAAATCCAGACGTACATGAACAGGTTACCATTTTTTCTGTATATACATGTATAAAAAAAACCATCCAAAGTGAATTCCAATTCATAGTGTCAGTCAAAGATGTTCGATGCATCTTATCAGTGTTGCGAACCACCTGTGAGTTTGTAATGTCAGCCAAATGTGTTTCATTGTAAATGTTACTTCTTCTTTCTACAGGAGCCTACATAAAAATAGGAATATAAATACTTAGTGGGGAAAAAATAGTTTATTAGATATAAAAATAAAAAAATAAAAATGTTATAACAAGTTGTAAAATATGTTAAATTTAACAATACTAATTAACGTTTTAAATCTAAACTGTAATAAGTATTTGATAAGGCACTTTAAATAGATAAACTAAAAGCAAAAGGATTTATAAAATATGAAAAAAATCTTAAAATTTTTCTAGTTTCTGTCTCCAAATATTTTCTATATACTCCTGATTTGAAAATTGCCTCTTTTGTGCTGGCGTAATAGATGGTTCGTCAATATTTGCACACTAATAATGTTATTGGTAACTTCATTTTGCATTGCCCAATACTGTTCCGGACTTAGATCGTTTGTAACCTTATTTTACGTTCGTTTATTGTTATAATTAATGCATTTATGCGTTTTTGCTTTCTAAATGTTATTTTGCATGCTTTTTGTTATAATAACATATAATGTTCCAACATGACCATCGCACTTCAGCGAATGAACCATCGCACTTCAGCGTCCCATCGCATCTCCGAGTTCTATATCTATATCAACCATCACACTTCAGCTTCAACCATCGCACTTCAGTGTGACCATCGCACTTCCACGTCCCCATCGCACCTCCGAGTCCTACATATATACATTGTGACTTGGATGAATAGTTGTAATTTTTGCACTCATACCTCAACTTCCCATTTATAGAAACACCATTATTAAAAGAAAATTACTCATATACCATGACGAATTCGGCTGACTCTTTTGTAAAAATTATCATTCTGATGTTTTTTTTCAATTTTTTAATTTCGATCTATGTTTTTTTTTTCATATTCAGAGTTGTTGTCAACTTAAAAGCAATATGAAGTTATGTTGTTAGTTAAATATCATTAAATGGCAATAACTGCTATATCAGTTTTGCGTATGAAGTTTTGTAATATTTGTGCTGAATGATTTTTAAAATGATAAAGGAAAAGATATGTTTAACGTCATCAAAGATCAATATTCATTAAATTTTGAATTAGTCTATTCGGTCATGCAAATACTTTGGTAAATATTTCCTCTTGCTGAAATGTTAGAAAATAAAATCGCATATGATATGTTCAGTATACTAGTAAACAAGAAAAATAAAATTAATGATAATAATTGTCAAAAGTCAATAAGTCCCAAAACATTCTTCTTCCCGCTCAAGTCTTTATTGTATCCTTACATTTTTCTAAAATCTTATATGTTACAGCAAGATCAAAACAGCCCTGACAATTGTCAAGCTGTGGATGCAATTTTATTATTTTTAAGAAATAAACCCACGTTAAATGACGAAACAAATTCTGAATTTGAAGTTACCAAAATACAGTTCAACAAACATTTTACAAGACCATGTTTGATTCATATGACATATATATATGCGTGTATAGTCTATATCGATAAGTGCAAAACATGTCACGAAAAGAAGATTGATGGGTGATGTCAAATTTTATCTTGAGATTTTGATAACCTTTTGGGTCTATACTATAAAACAACGACATGGTTAGTAGTAGTGTGTCGGTTTTTTTTTTTAAATGTCAAAATAAAAAAAAATAAAAAACGAAATACTATTCCTATTTTGTGATTATCAACCTATTAACTTTATGATCGAAGAAGGAAAATATTATTGTTATTGTCCGGGCATTTTTCAAGAGTATTAAATGAAGAACATTTGCGTAGAAATAAAGTCGTGCATGTTTGATATAAATAAACAACAATGAAAGTCAATAAATAGAACAGCCCAAATTGCAATAACCATGATAAAAAAAAACAAAGAATATGTTTGTGCATTGTGTAAAAATATTTGACGTTGTGCGGATTTAATAACTACTACAACTAAATACAGCTACATGTAAATACAATACCATGCTGGTAAATAATTTTTTAAAAGCTTTTTTTAAGGTTCAATTGTCATTGTTTTTAAACAAATAACTGTACAAAATATTTTCTTTTTTCGACGGTTCATAATTTGATAATTTGTAAATAAGTTAATATTGTATAAAAATTTACTGTTTATAAAAATTTTAAAATATTTTTTACAACAATATATTCCTCAAGACAAGAATAGCATATTACAGATGTGGCAAAGCTTAATTATGTAAATTTGGTTTCCGTACTCTTAAAATAATAAACAGTTCGTAAATGTTATGTGTCAGAAGCATAGACTTTACCATAACACTTATTAGTTATAAAAAAACGAAAGCCAAAAAAATGTTTAACAAATTTAACCAATAAAGAGCTATATTAAAAAAAAATTGTTCAAGGATGAGTAAAATCAATACTAATGACATATTGTATTATAAATGGAAATGTTACAGGTATTGGTTATGGTCATTGTTGAATGCCAAATAGTAAACGAATATGTGATTTCATCCGCGTGTTTTGTTCGTAAATAATCTATCTTACATTAATACAATTGCCACTCATGTCTTTATTTCGAAATATGACATATTACTAGAAGCTATTTAAAACAACTAAATGTATGTGTCAATAGATCTTTAAATTGATATCAAACAATGATATTTTATCAAACAATGATATTTTATATAATCCCTTGACGATATCAAATGCCAAGATAACTGTTTCATAGTTCTTTGGATTAAATGAATTAGCTGGTAGTAGATAATAACGTATTTATATTCAATATGATTCAGGTTTCTCAAAATCTCTCTCTTTCTGTTAAAATTTAATGGTTTAACCTATCGTTAACAATATGTATTATCTTTAATTTACTTTATTAATTCATGTTTTGATACAATAATAATGTCTAGTCACATATGGAGCAACGCTGTCTGATTTAGTTCCCTATGTTTAAAACTAATTATACACAACGTACGTTCTAGTTATTCACGTTTCATTTATCATATGTTGATTCCTTTGTCGTTTATCCGTTTATTTGTTAAAGCCCTGGACAGAACGAACTCACGAAACATCTATGCAGCGCCATACATGAATTTGGTCAAAGTGCTGGTCATCTGTGATCGTCGTACGACAGTCGCACAATATTTTAAGCATCGTTGTGCTGTCGTGTGTGTGTTGTGGGACGAAAATTGGTGATGCACCTTTTTTTGCTCTACGATTTGTTTTGTCGTGTAACTGTCTTGTGACTGTCGTAAGAATGTATAACCACAGTCGTGCAACTGTCATGCGATAAACACATTGTCGTAGGTATCTAGCTACATTAACCATTTTAATAAAACAATCGAACGACTCTCGTATGACACTCTCACGACTGTCGCAATATATATTGTCTGTCGCACGACAGTGGTAAGTTCTTCGTGCAACATATTTTCGTTTTATTTAGAAGAATACAATGCGTTGGGAATACATGTTTGGAGATGTCTGAATCGTCATATATTTTAGTTTGTGGAGCTATATATATATATATAGGGGGTCCTCCGTCTAGTCAACAGCATCCACGTTTACTTCTTACCACCTTTCTTTTGTTTAATTTTTCTTTTCGGGAGCATCTTGGTTTAAATTTGCCGAAGAATTATAATATAAACTAATACGAAAAACTTCGATTTCTTGAACCGAACTTATAATGACACTAAAAAACATTGAAGCAAATGGAAAAGAGGAAGCAATATTTCGGACCTTCTTTATATAGTAGTTGTACGGAGTTAAACGTGAGAGTGACTCAGCTCGATAGTGGCATGACAGTAACGCGCATTTAATGACATGAAAACCTGAAAAATAGGCCCAAACTCAGGATTGTCGTATTTACAATTCTTTTTTTGTGTGTACCCATCGTGGAACCATTGTGGACATGTCGTAGCTGATGGTACCACTTAAACTGTGTGAGAGATATATTAATATGATACTCGATATTATAAACTATTTTTTACTTACAATCGTCATTTGATTAAAGTTGTAATGTCCGCTAAGCATACACCAGAAGGGATGTCAATGAGTACTCGAGTAGAGAGCCGTGGTGTAGTGGTTAGTGCATCGGACTACTAACACAAAAGTTCCTGGTTCGACTCGTTTTGGATGAAAATTTCAGGAACTCAAGATGATAGTCCGTCGAAAGTGGACGAGAAATGGCTGACCCGTGTTAAGAGAGAGCCATATCACTTGCACGTTACAGGCACCCTTGTAGAGTTCGAAAAATAGTAGGCTAATGCCGCTACAAGGCAGCACTCGAATTCGCAAAGTGAAAAGGGATTAATGTAAGTTGCAAAACTTGTTTCCCAATCCACTATAAATAAATATGTTTAAATTAAATTAAACTAAACCGAGTATCGATTACTAAAATGATACTCGACTACTCAGTTTAGAATGTTGTTGTTTCTGTTGCCTAAACAAAAACAAAACAGAGACATTAGATATTAATCAAACTTTAATAATATTACAATACGATTCGAATGTTTACTATAACTGTCATTCAAAATTCTGTTTCGCGTATACGGGTAATCTTGGTCACTACCCCATCTTTGTACCGTCAGAGCATATATTTTCATTACCAGGACTGTTAGATAATATAAAAAAATTACAAATCTACCGTCCAAAACAAAGTTGACAAGACACAGTCTATGGAAGAAGCATATCGATAAAAACTTTTCTTATATCACATAGCGATAATGTATAATATCAATTGTAAATATGCAGACCTTCCATGAGGAAAATGATGTTTTCGGCAATGAAAAATAAAAAAAAACTAACTTTAAAACTTATTGTTCAAATATAAACAACAATTGAGTCTAATATACATTCAGAAGTTAGTTAGAAGCTCAAGTGTATGTCCGTGTAAAATTTGAAGTGCTGTGTTTTTCTTATATACATAAATAAACAAATGCTATTAGTTCTTTTAAAAAATCAATGCAGTATTTTTAAAATATCATAGCGGTGTTTTTGTTATATCAATATTATAGAACGTATTAGTATTAATATTATACTGCTGTACCCATATTTTGACAATTTTACCTATTATGTCTGTTTTGTTTACGCATCGTTGTAAATATGACAGAATTTGATGAGACTGTCATACACGTGAGCGTTTAAGCGCTTTAAAAAAAGGTTCAATCCACATTTTCAAAATTTGAAAATGTCAGTACTGAGTTGGAAATGTGACAGTTGTTATCGATTCGTTTGGTGTGTTTTATCATTTGATTTTACCATTTGACAAGGGACTTTCTGTTTTGAATATTCCTCGTATTTTTGTGATTTTACTTCTTAGCAATTTTGTATGTAAATAAGCCGTTTTAAGACCATTGCTTCAATTGAAATTGTTTTTGGTAACATCTTACTAAATTCTCAATTGGTTTTGGAAGCAAAACTAAACAAAAAAGGGTTTAATAAGCAATGTCGTAATCAATTAGCTAAGTATCAAAATGATTGTTCACATATATGACATTTAGTTAATGTTATAATGAACGCACCGGAATAATGTTTAGTTTAGTTTAAACAATATTTTATTCAAATAAATTGAATTGGATTGGGCAACAGGCATAGCCTATGTTAGCCCTCTCCATAATGTATATCCGATATTCTCGCAACGCACGCGTGGATGATTTCTTTAATGATAACAATGAAACTAACTTGTGACAAAGATGAATCATACTGTCGTCGTTCAGATTGATTCGACAATATCTGACCTGTACTTTTGAATCTCCTTTTTTTATACAAATTAGAGCGTTGGTTTCCCTGTTTGAATGGTTTAACACTAGTAATGTTTTGTTCCTTTATAGCGTGCTGTTCGCTGTGAGCCAAGGTTCAGTCTTTAATGCCCTACTTTGATATATTATGGTTTACTTTAAACAAATTATTACTTTGATGGAAAGTTGTTTCATTCGAACTCATGCACCATCTTCTTATATCTATAACTCTTTAAAATTCCCCTTATAAATAACTACTTTCCAGTCCTCAAACTGAACAATCTAAATTTATAAATATAGAAAAGATATGTACACGTTTCCAACGTCAAAAGACATTTACATCTTATTTATTTGTGTTCTTAACATCTTTTTTAGTGTACTCATTGAAGAAATGCATTTATAACAAGCGATACGGATTATTATTTTGCACTAAGAAATGTTCACGTATTAATACGATCGGTTACTAGTAAAAAAGGAAAGTCAAATCTCTGTGGCAACAATACATCGAAATGCCCTCATGGGCATCCTGTAAAATAGCGTCCAAGCGGCGAGCTGATTATGTTCATAGAGATATCGATTTACCAACATGAAAAGACTTTGATAAAAAAAAAGTTTTCCTCCTCAATTTTTTTTTATGTTAATAATAAATATATTTTCTGTTTGACAAGATTTTTGATTTTCGTTGTATCTGAAGTTGTCCAATTTATAGTCTAAGGTTACTCAGTTATTATCTTCAAAGTTCGGGACATCAGCATTTGTGCATTTTAATTTGTTTGGATTATTTATTTTACCATTTGAATATTCATTGTAATTTGGAGCTGTATTGGATTTGAATGTTTGAATGAATGTTTCTTTTACGTAATAATATTTTTTGTCTACTTCGATATTATCAAGGTGGAAAGGCTAGAGCAGTGATACCAATATATTAGAATCTAATAGGTCGGTAAACTATTTGCAACCTCTTTAAATTCTGCCATTGTATCATCACTTCAAATAGAATTAGTCGGTCAAACCATGTTGTTGAAAACAATATACTGAACAGGTTGTTAACACTTTCATCTATCCAGAGGGTCAAGCAACATTTTCGAAATGATAAGTTCATGAAAGCGTTAATTTTGTTACAGTTACGAAATTTTAGTGATAGAGATTCAAAAACATTAAACCGGTCATGATCTTAGTTTGTGATTTATGTTTGCAGTTTTCTTGTTGACATGCACTGTGACGTGTTCATTATATATTAGAAAACTATAGCAGTTATAGTAGAAAAGTATCGCATTCATAAATATTTTATATTAAAAAATCATCGCTATGATATAAGAAAATATCGCATTGATATAATAAAATATAGCAGTATCTTTGACTTGTAAGGTGATTTTGGCTATGCAAACAATTGAATTCATCTCTATTGCATTCCACTAAGTTTGCTACATGATATGTATAGAATGTGTACACCTACAAATGATGAATCGTGCATTTCTCGTTTGAACAGACGTTTGTCGTGTTAAATGTCACCCGTTTTAAGAAAAAAAGTCATTACTTTATTTCGAGAAATCTGCGTTTCGATATACAAATGCTAACATTCGTCCGAAGTTTCCCACTACGCAACTCGTTGATATTATAAGACAATATCGCTCGTTGATATAAGAAAAACTTTTATCGGATCGCTCCTCCTATAGACTGAGACAAAATATTCTTAGATTAGAACAAATTTTGTTCACCTGTGTTGACCCTCTCGAAACTATTAAAGGCAAAAGTAAGTTCAAATCATCTCTCCTTTGTTGATAATTAAAATGTGTTTATTTACGAGTTTGGGTAATAATTTTTCTAAAGGTATTTACTAATTATTTCATTTGATTATTGTCAGTTTACATAATTAGTACATGTAGTAAATGAACTATTATAATAATTAATTGTGGCATAAAATTTATCAGACTATTATCTAGTCCTAGGGAATAATGTTGAGGGTTTAATGATCATACAAAAAGAACACCAACATATATAAGGTGTATGCTTTAGTTAATCCATTTTGAAAAGGTTTTACCGAGCAAGTATTTGAGTATCGCTAGGTAAATCAAACGAGTAATCGATTTGTAAATTTTCACCCAGTTGACCTCCCTAATATAAATCAAGGATGCTTCATTTATTCTCTTTGTTTATGATTACGCAGGAAACAAATTTCTCAACAGAATATGTGGTATAACCTCTTGTATTCTCTATTAAAAGTTCAATTAATTCTGGATGACACGTGTCTTTTGATATCGATTAGCTGACGTCGTTTTGTTTATCAGCCCATAGACACAGTTTTGTCATGTAACCGTGACGTCATCAACGTTTTTTTCATAGTCTTCTATGGTTTTAAATAGAATTTAGAATTAAATTATAAGAAATGACTGAAATATTTTTTTTGTCTATCATGTTGATTATTTTTGTTATTTATCCGTTCATTTATTGTGTTTGAAGTATATACATGTATATATATATTGATATGATACTCGATATCATACCTATTTAGTAGGAACAATCATTATTTGATACACATCATAATTACTTATGAAACCAGGTTGAACATATCTTTCATTTGTTTAAAATTATTCATACACACAAACCAAAGCCTAGACTAACATATAAACTATAAGAGAAAAGAACTACATAACAGAAATACTGAACTGCTAGAAAACAAACACTGACATTCTTAGAAATGGATAAAAAACGGCCGCCTTTCTGACTTTGAAAAAGACATTTAAAAAAATACGAATCGTCCTGTTCTCATCCTATTTGTTCCCATGTAAAAACGAGTTTAATGATTATAAAGTATTTGAATAAAATCGTAATCTAAAAAAAAATATATAAATACATATGGTTGGCTTAGTATCGTTTTAATAAGTTTAACAGTTAGTTTTCTCGCTTGAATTGTTTTACATTTTCTTATCGAGGCCTTTTATAGCTGACTATATGCGGTATTGGCTTTGCTCATTGTTGAAATGTTTGCACCTGTCCTAAGTCAGGAATCTGATGTACAGTAGTTGTCGTTTGTTTATGTAATATATTCGTGTTTCTCGTTTCTCGTTTTGTTTATATAGATTAGACCGTTGGTTTTCCTGTTTGAATGGTTTTACACTAGTAATTTTGGGGCCCTTTATAGCTTGTTGTTCGGTGTGAGCCAAGGCTCCGTGTTGAAGGCCGTACTTTAACCTATAATGGTTTAATTTTTAAATTGTTATTTGGATGGAGAGTTGTCTCATTGGCACTCACACCACATCTTCCTATATCTATTGAAGGCCGTACAGTGACCTATAATTGTTAATGTTTGTGTCATTTTGGTCTTTTGTGGATAGTTGTCTCATTGGCAATCATACCACATCTTCTTTTTTATATTAATATGTTTATATTTCGTAATGTATTGACTAATACAGTTATTTAATAAAAAATGCACATACAAAAATGAATTATCATAACAATGAAAAACATTAAATTGTCGATTCAAACGGCATGACCTCTTTCTATAGAAACAATTGATTTCATGATTTATATAGATAATGTATTTGATTAAAAAATAATAATAGAACGTCAATTAAAGTTTTTATTTCTTGATCGTAGACAAATGGTAGATATTGCAATACATTTACTAAGCATTGAAATTAATTAATGTTCATCAAATATTAGCACAATCTTGTTTGTTTTCATTGTTTTTCTGAAATGTTTATAACAATATGAATAAATAGTAAAATTGCCAATGAGAAAACTGACGACAGAACGACCATAGAAAAGCGATTTTAATAAATACAGAGCACCGTTCCACATTCATCAATCATTAGAACACATTTTAATACGTACAGAGCACCGTTCCACATTCATCAATCATTAGAACACATTTTAATCAGTACAGAGCACCGTTCCACATTCATCAATCATTAGAACACATTTTAATCAGTACAGAGCACCGTTCCACATTCATCAATCAGTAGAACACATTGTAATCAGTACAGAGCACCGTTCCACATTCATCAATCATTAGAACACATTTTAATCAGTACAGAGCACCGTTCCACATTCATCAATCATTAGAACACATTTTAATCAGTACAGAGCACCGTTCCACATTCATCAATCAGTAGAACACATTTTAATCAGTACAGAGCACCGTTCCACATTCATCAATCATTAGAACACATTTTAATCAGAACAGAGCACCGTTCCACATTCATCAATCAGTAGAACACATTTTAATCAGTACAGAGCACCGTTCCACCTTTATCAATCAGTAGAACAGATGTACTTATGTAAAACAAGACCTTTTGAATCAGATGATAAAGTACATAGTCGTGTATTATATTTGAAAAAAGATCAAAGGGATATTGTTAAAGTTTTAACCAATGTAAATGTAAAAGTGTGATACAAATTCCATGACATTTTTCATTTATAAGACGGCAGTAGATACTAATGCACTAGTATTTAATAATAATCAGATTTTTCTACATCAATCCCCTTGTACACATGAATACAGAAATCTGACTGTTACGCATAATGCCCGACTTATTTATACAACTAGGTATATCCAATTTGCGACATGAAACTCGCGGTGTACCTTGGTCAAGATGCAGACTCATAATAGTTATCTTGCTTCTGTAGCAAAATAAACAAATCAGTACTTTTCAATATTTGTTTCGGTGTAAAACTTCAGGAAATGAAAAATCCCCGAATTGATGTTACCAACTTTGGGAACTAAAGAAGGTGAGGAAATATGTTTGCTTCCACAATAAAATATAAATACCTGCTACAAATGTATTTCAAAGCTTCTTCTTTGTCCCAGAAATCAATAAAATTGGATTAAAAACATGTTTAGGTGAAAAATGTAAGTTTATTTGAAATAATTAATGAATTATTATAGATAACCGTTGGTGATCAACGAGATTGCTTTTCTCGCTTGAGCCAGTACGGCGAATGTCAGAAAAACAATCGAGTTGAGATGACCAATGATTATCTGTTATCGTCATTTTACCTATGAAGACGTTGTCAAATGGCGACAAGCACGTGTGCCATTAGTTTCTAGCGATAATTTGTTTACACCACTCACATCCGCTAAGAAAGAAAGTTATCAGTTACTGGAATCAAAGGAAAATTTTGTATGAAAATATTAGACGTAACTGCCGTTCCGGATAAAATAATCGAATATAAATGCCCAACCCGTGGTAACAAATGTAAATGAAAAATCGACGGTTTCATAGAATAATGTCTAATGTTCGAGCATATTCCATTTACGACTACTTTATATTAATGTAAACAGGTGTCCCCTATGAATTCTAATGATCGTCGTGCTAAAAACTAATGTCTGTGTCTTCTTATCTTTTTTAATGAAAAATGATGATTCTAAAAGAAATATATTTGTGGAATTCAACATACATGTATTTGCCATGAATAAATAAAATGTGTTTAAAATGATTTTTAGTAATTATTTTATGTATAAAATGATTAAAAAATAATTGACTAACATAGATATGTAATTTAAATGGTACGAATACAAAAAAATATTAACACGATGCGACTTTTTCGTCTTTTTAAAAATAAAATGGAAAAGGGTTAAAGATTGTACAAAACACCTAAGGAAGTCAACCTCCATAAGTGTCAATTGAGCATTTTAATTGCTTCCATCATTTTCTACATAAGGAAATGCCTGTAAAAAGTCACGAATATAACAGTTGTTCATATGTACCCATGCAACCGGGAATTGATATGCAACGAAGAATAATGAAACTCACAGTATTCAATTATCAATATAGTTTTACATATCTACATCGAATATTTTATTATCAGCGTTAGATTTCATTTCTCTGGTATTTAGGTGATGCGTATTTTTCAGACTTTGTTTCAATGTCATGATATTGCTAGGATGAACCTTGCCAATCTTTTGAATGGTGTGTAGTTTTTGAAAATCCTCTCTGTTCGCATTTTTCTCATACAAGTCATTAAATTTTCCGGCAATTACAGCAATTGGCATAGCTATAATTAACAGACCTGAAACTGCGCACAATGATCCAACAGTACGTCCCAGAGCAGTCTTAGGTACCTCATCACCATATCCTACTGTAGTCATAGTTACGACGGTCCACCAAATACCTATCACCATATCTGGAAAGGTCGTCGGATCCCGCAATTCGGCGAAATATATGAGATTAGCAAACAATAAGACAAAAATCAGAAATGTAATACTGAGTAAACCCAGTTCTTTCATACTAGATTTCACGGACATCAATAATATTCTAAGCGCACTGTACTGTTTCGTAATTCTAAAGAATCTAAAAAGTCGGAAAACTACGAGACAATAACACACGGAATAAAATATTAACAGTTCATAATTTTCAAGTAACTTTTCATCAAACGATTGATCAATAATGAAAATAGTCCACATAGCGAAGAACAGTATTATATCAAGAACATTCAACCAGTCTTTGAAGAACTCCTTCTTTCTTGGACAGGATGCAAATCTTGAAATTTGTTCACAAGAAAAGAACATCGTAATGAAGAGGTCCAAATCCTTCAGCCATTTGGGCGGTACAGTTGTAACAAACATGACTTCCTTTGGATTTTCTTTATCTATCCATAGATTTAGTCCATTCAGATTTACCCAGTAAATCAGTTTATCGAGATCGACATGTTTCTGTCGCAAATCCGGGTGTGTAACCAGCATCGGTGTGATGGCAGACAACAATACTATTAACAGGTAGAAAATGCTAAATATCTGAAAAACAAGACATGGAAATAAACTCATCATACATACCAAGATTGAAATTTTATATTGACGCCAAACGCGCGTTTCGTCAACAAAAGACTCATCAATGAAGCTCGAATCAAATAATGTTAAAAGGCCGAGGTTGAAAAATCATTGAGGACCAAAAATGGATTAGAATTTTGCCCAATTTATATTTTTATCTTCACTACGTGGCAAGATTTTATAAGATTGAAAGAATCTGAAAATACAATAGTTGATTAAATTTTCATTTCGGGATGAATAAAAGTACCAAAGGGACAGTCAAACTTGTAAATCAAAAATAAACTGACAACGTCATGGCTTAAAATGAAAAAGACAAACGGACAAACAATAGTACACATGACACAACAAAGAAAACTAAAGAATACACAAGACGAACCCCAACAAAAACTAGGAGTGATCCCAGGTTCTCCGGAGGGGTAAGCAGATCTTGCTCCACATGTGGCACCCATCGTGTTGATTAATTGATAACAAGGTGAGAGGGAATGGGATTGTAGTTTCGACTTAAGGAACATATCCAATATCATTTGTGAAACGGTTATTCCATAACGGTCAACCAACCCGTGATGGCGTCCGTATAATTTACGACGAGATGATTTCAACTTCACCATTTAGAACTCTTGAATTTATAGCTATATTGTGAGCAGCAACTCTCTATCAAAGAAATCATAATAGAAAATGTAACCACGGGAATATCGTATCAATTGGGAGATATATGCCCCGTATAATTCCATTTGTTTCTTACTTTAAATAAACACCTTTATATATCAAAACTAGTTTGAGTCCAGTTTACACTGACTTAGCATTGTCGGAGCATTCTCAGTTACTGAAAGCTAGTTCAAAGTCAGTTAGATAAATAAATAGATAATGTTCTCATCAGACTAAAGTATCAACCAGTACACAGACACCATGAAAATGTCAGGAACCGGTACTCTAGTGGCTAGTTTCTTGTCTGTTATATTTGTTAATTGTTTAATTATAAAATAGGACGTTAGTTTTCTCGTTTTTTTACCACCACTTTATTTGAATAGTTGAACCATTTATAATTATACCACATCTCTTTACTTTGATATGTTACTAAAACATTATTTTATTTAATTTTCTCCGTAAACTATTTAGGCTTAAAATGAAAATAAACTGACAACGCCATGGCTAAAAAATTAAAAGACAAACAGATAAATAATAGTACAACATAGAAAACTAAAGATCTAGTAACACGAACCCAAACTAGGGGTGATCAAGAAGGATAAGCAGATTCTGCTCCACATATTCTCAAATAACTCACCTTTGCTGCAATCGAAGATGTTGGTTCCTCCAGGAAAAGCCAAATTCTTTGTTTAATACCTGCTAAACACGATACTTTATGAGTTTGATATTCTGCCGTGCGCACAATGAAAGCATTTTTTATATAATTAACCAGATTCTGATCTTTTTCGTATTTGATGTATTTTGGGTAACAACATTCGGATATGTCTGTAACGGAAATTCTCCAGAATTCAAGTTCCTGTTTCCAATTCCACCCACAAATATGGGTAGGAAAGTGAAGTTCTCCATTTCTGTAAAAGTCTAGAATGGTGTTGAACAATTCTGGATTTCTGTCAAAGAAAAACTGTTTCTTATCCTTATTGTAATATTCTGATGTTGTTGTAAGTGATCCTAATAAAGTATCGCAATGTCTTTGTAATGTTGACCATTTTGTTTCAAAGAGAGTACCACCAACGTTTATATGAATTTCACCAGACATTTTCAGATGAAGAAAGCTCAAAAAGGTATTACCGGCTATTTTCCAATATAAAGTCAGTCTTCAACGGAAAGATGTTTGCCCATCCGAGGTAATCATTCTTCAAATGAATGCTCGTTGAAACTGTTATCACTTTGATCGTACTTAACAATCAGGTTTACAAATGTAATTTCAGGAAATCGATTTTAATGTAAGGCATTAATTATCATATATGTAGGTAATAAATAAATAGACGTTGGCATGCTTGCTAATAAAAATACATAATATTAAAGCACTGTATTCAAACAAATGATTTCATATCAATGTTATTTGTTATAATGTTTAAAAAAGACTAAATTAAATAACGTTTATCGATGTTTAAATCAAGTGGAGTGATCAAGAATGAATATATTGATGTACCGATAACAACAAACAAATGAGTCTGATTAAATTTAGTATTAGAAATATTAGTACAGTAGCACTATCTCATTCGGTTCAAATTAACTAAATGCAATTAGAAGTTATAAATTGGGTGGGTGTCAATATAAGCTTACTAAATAATTAAGGAAAATATGTTTCTTTTTTTTAACAACTTCTGATACTTTATTTTACTATGATAGTTGTTAACAAATCCCCTTAATGTTACAACAATGGCAATAAGGTTCTGCCCTGTATGGTTAATTGCCAATAAAACCAGGGGATTTCATAGGCAAACTTTTTATAATTTTATATACATGTATTATTGACTGCAAGGTTCACATTTTTAATAATTTATATTAATAAAGATCTTAGCTGTGACAGCGTCAAATATTAGCATGATATACGGAAAAAATAGTTATCAAATGTACCAGGCTTGTAATCTAATATGCCAGACCCGCGTTTCGTCTATATAAACCTCATCAGTGACGCTTAGATCAAATTCAGCTAAGGTTAATCTATTTTTGAGGTAGAAAAGCCTTTGTATTTCCAAAATTTAAAGTTAAATTAACAGTTAATTTATAATAACGAACATATCAATGATAACTTAAGTCAACACAGAAGTGGTGACTCCTGGGCTGGTGATACCCACGGGGAGATAAAAACTGCACCATCAGTGGCATCGAACCAGTGGTTGTAAATAAACTCATCATAGATACCTGGATTGAAATTTTATATTTACGCTAGACGCGCGTTTCGTCTCTACAAACGCAGTATTTACAAGATTGCGAAAGTCAAAATTTAAGTTAAATCAATCAAACTTTGTTAAACCAAAGCCCGATATATATATACAAGTTTTTTTTGTAAAACTGTCGACTAAGATTTTTCTAAATCTTAAATTTGAAAATTACCTCATGAATGAATACCACGATAAGAAGGAAAACGATTCGAAAGGGGCGAAGTTTGAAATACTTAGGCTTTCTATATCAGAAATAAGTTGTATTTTGCAATATTTTATAGAATTTTGGTTCTCATTTCTCTGCAACTTCGTACTTTATCTCTTTATTTGGACTTTTTACCTTTTTTGGATTCAAGCGTCACTGATCAGTCTTTTGTAGAGACGAAACGCGCGTCTGGCGTAAATACTAAATTTTAACCTGGTATATATGATGAGTTTATTCATTCTTATACTATTATGCTTACCATTATCTGACCGATTCTATACAATGTTACGATATAGAACCACAAGTTCTAGCTTGTTTAAAGAGACAACACAAATAAATACTGTATATCGGTATATTTTCGCGGGGTATATTTTTCAAGGTTAATCGCGAAATGAACACAAAAGAGTGAACCCGAGTGTGTCAGCGTCTTTAACATGCATTGCCTTCCATCAGCTTCATCCAGTTTTAATCCACCATTTTGTACATAAGAAAATGCCTGTACCAAGTAAGAAATATGGAAGTTGCTATCCTGTAGTTTGATGTGTTTAAGCTTTTGATTTTGCATTTGATGAGAAACTTTCCGGTAAGATTTTCCCTCGAAGTTTTATTTTTATTTGTATTTTTTCGACACTAAGGAAAACTGTCAAGATCGGGAAAAGGATTAGACACACAAACAGAGAAGACGACTATCTTGGTATTTAAAGATTCAAGGTGACAAAATGTCGCTTATTTATTTAGATATAGACAAGTTTCCTATAGGAATTTTTTTACCCAGGAGTAGATTACCTTAGCCGTATTTGGCACAACTTTTTAAAATTTTGGGTCCTCAATGCTCTTCAACTTTGAATCTATTTGGCTTTTTAACTATTTTGATATGAGCGTCACTGATGAGTATTATGTAGACGAAACGCGCGTCTGGCGTATAAAATTATAACCCTGGTACTTTTGATAACTATTCCTATAAACTCTTATGACCAGTATTAAACACAATATACGTCCATTAAGTAAATCATTATAATACATGTACTTTAGCATAGTTGAAATGGTTATAATGCGTGTTTTGAAACAAATTGAGATTTTTGTTTTAGTCGGGTTGATAAGATTCTGTAAGATTTTATTATATTACGATTTTATTATCAAATATTTTCAATTCTTTTGTCGAATTAATTCTTTTAGACGAATTAAACAGATCATGTATGCCATAAATATACTAGTTGTACTTATAAAATAACTATGTATAATTAATGTTTTACAATCGGGTAATTTCATGAATTTTCGCCACTTTAGAATGGCTCATTTATATCCCATGTTGCACTTTCTAATAAACGCGTAGCGTGTTATTCAACAGTGTGCACCACATTTTTTATGTTATTTTGAATAGACAGAAAAAATATTACAGTCATTTCTGATAATTTAATTCTAAATTCCATTTTAAACCGTAGGAAACCATGAAAAAACGTTGACGACGTCACGGTCACATGACTAAATTATGTCTATGGGCTCATAACAAAATAACGTCAGCCAATCATATGTTGCGTTACCTCCAAAATTAAATTATTATGAACTAATAATTATCGAGATATCTATCAATCTAATCAACGGAACATGAGCAAAGACTACAAAATAAAATTCAACTACAAATAAACAAATAAAATGAGAATGTATCTGAGGACACGAATGCTCGCTTATCATATGTAAAAAATACTTTTGGTATTGACAAACAGAAAGCAAAAGGTTAGGCGAAATGTTTAGGCATGTCGGGTTCTAAATGCTCTATAACAGCATACTTTGTAATCACAGAAACAAATAGGGCAAAAACAGATGTGATCATTAAAAATCTGTTTTTTGTGGCAATTTATATAAAGCCTATAATTGATAATGATAAAAGTAATATTAATTATTAAATTGGTTGCAATGAATTACAATGCTTTCCCAGTTAAAAGAAAATCTATAATTTCACATGTGAAATACACGTAGATATTTCACTCTCTGACGTCATACAACAATAGTCGTTGTCGATAACGGCGGATCAAAACAAATTGTGAATGCGTAGAAAAAAAAAATGTTATAGTTCCTTACATGTTTTACATTAATTTCTTTAAAAAAGCCATTTGCCAATGTAATAAAAAGAATAACTAATTTAAGAATTCCAAATCGGATAAAGATATGAGTTATGTCGCTTTACCCGACAATGATCACTGTGAACCACCTAAACTGACGAAAAGAGTAAAATAAATACCAACCCTCCCCAAACATTTCTCCATAATCACGTCTTTGATGTTCAATACAAAATTATCCATCTGGTTCATGTAAATACAAAATACCTAGATGCTCTTATGAACCTGTGTCTCTCACCTTGGTCTATGTTCATAATCAACAATGGACTCTCTGCATCAGAAAAAGTCAGGAATGACAGTTATCAATTCTTTTGATGTGGTTGAGGTTTTGATTTTGTCATTTGATTAAGGACTTTCAGTTTTGATTTTTCGCAGAGTCAGTATTTTGGTGATTTTTTTTTCAACACTGCAAACAAGAATTGAATTCATGACAAATTGATTTTTTTGCTGAGCTTGTATTGCTGATCACGTTTCGTTTAATTTTTTCTATCTTCCTATGTTTTGATGAAAACACAACAAAAAAAGGGGGAAGAACATCAGCATTTAAGGAAAATCCTGTGAAGAGTGACAGTCTCCTAACTAAAAATATTTGACTTGTGCTGTTATCTGCTCTATGGTCGGGTGGTTGTCGCTTTGACATATTCACCATTTCCTTTCTCCATTTTATTATAGGCTTTGTTTATAATTTTTGATATTTAAGTTTCTGTTAATCTATTAAAACTTTTAGTATACAAGGCAAAACGAATAACAAAAATCGTCATTTAAGGTCAATAACTTTAATACCTTGTAAGGAGTCTTCGAACAATTTTCTGAAATGTAGATCTTGTCTAGCTGATAATATTTTCTTGTTTAAGTTTCTATTTGTCTATTATAATCTTTTAACTGTATTGATTGTGTTATGTTAAGCGCTTAGAGTAATTTTAATTAGATAATGCGCTATATAAATATTGTAAATAATAATAATAATCTCAGGGCAATAACTTTAATTTAGAGTCGCTGACAATTTCGAACATGCATACTGACCTGTAGATCTTGTCTTGCTGATTATGTTTGCATCAAAAAGTTTCTCTATATATATGTTTTCAAGATAAAAGGGAAAAATGAGAAACATGGTACAATTTGTCAAGTAAGGGAAAAAAACTCCTCTAAAAAATCGCCTGACAGGTTACTTATGTGGTATTCTATCTATAAGGCATCAGATGTAAAGTTCAATTCTGACCGGACGGTTCTGCACACTAATACATCCCTCATTACCAAACAAACGACACTTTATGGTGATGGTTTAATGTCGATCGAAAGGACACCTAAACTGACCAACCTTCGGCGTTCAATTAAATAAAGTAAGCGTTCGGCCTTCCACAACACAGATTAGTAAGTCTCAATAACAAGTGAAGTCAGTCTGAGTACAAATATCAGGTACCAAGATTATAATGTAGTACTTCAGACGCGCGTTTCGTCTTCATAAACATAGCTAGCGAGTATGAAAAGGCACTCTTCATAAAAAAAATAAGACATTTAAAAATGAGTTGCTTTGGTCTACTTCGTTTGGTCTCTGGTTGCGGTTGTCTCATCAGCAATCATACTAAATTTCCATAATGGAATAAATACGTACTAGGTCTTTATAGCAACTGGTAAGCTCTTCACTTTAACACTCTGTGCATCAAATTTCATCACAAAACCTCTTCGTCTTGTCACGTGTTTAAAAGTTGAAACTGAGAGAGATGCACTTTAAAAGCACCTGAATCCCAAAAACAAATGTTGACCAGAGAAACCTGTGTGGTGTTTTTTTCTTATGATCAATAAATCATGACGAAATGGTTTAAAAAGTATTTGTAAATTTTTAAATCAAGAGTTTCTACGAATATGACCTTGTCGGTATGTAATAAGTTTTCAATTAACATTTTCGTACAGAATAAATGTATAACGATATTTATGTAAGTTTCTTTACGTCGTATGCTTATTAAAATTTACTCTCAATGTCCCTTTGATATGACCTAAGTAGTTCTAAATTTGTATACTTAACATCCATTACTATGCATGGGAACAAAGTTTTAGAGTAGGATTCTAATTTACCTCGTCATCATACATATTTCCTCAATGGAAATTAATTTTCAAATTTATAACACCTGTAATTTTTTTCTCAATCGATTAATGAATTTCGAACAGCAGTATACTACTGTTGCCTTCACTTATTATTTTTTTTATTTTTTTTTTAACAGTTTATGCCCTAGAGGATATTCACAAATTGCAGGTGCATGAATCGTACAGCTTCTGTGGTCCCAGTAATATCCGTTATCAGAGTCCCCGGATTCAGCCTTTCCAATACTAGCGCAATGTTCGCCATCAGGTTTGGTTTGGTCATGTGATCCAGGTCTCCAATGAGAGTACGTGTGTCGTCGTAGTATGTCACCTGTGCTCCTCCAGTGCCATGGGCCACTGAAACTAGACGAGTTTCTATAGGCATCTAGCCAGTAACGATTAGCTGGAAAATAAATATTCATAGATATTAAAAAATCTATGAGACAGCAAAATAATGAGGCTTATAACCAAAGTGATATCCAGGGTTATGGGTCATCAACGATACGCGTGTGTCTAATATGCTGAATCTAATATAGTCACGAGTCTAAAAAGTGTGTATAAGAGTATAATGAGGCTTATAACCAAAGTGATATCTAGGGTTATGGGTCATCAACGATACGCGTGTGTCTAATATGCTGAATCTGATATAGTCACGAGTCTAATAGGCTGAGTGTGAATAAGAGTGTTTGCTACTGTTCATAATAATTTTATTTTGTCTAGATACATGTAGCTATTGTGCTATTTGGAAATTCGCTCGCTTATCCAAACTTTTGTTTAAAAAGTATTATAACATACAGATATAAAAGCCATATTTGTAAATCTTTGTTATTTTTTCTATCTAATAGATTTGGTGTGATGATGTCATCAACAGTCGGAGACATGACCTTGTAGAATGCCTAACTATAGGTATCGACATAATTAAGAAGCGTGAAAGTACATACAGCTGGATGCAGGCTAAGCATAACATAGAGTAAATACACGATAACACCGCGTGCACATATTTCATTTGTTAACTTCGATTTTCGCGTTTTCTACTATTGCGTTAACAACGGTCAAAGCGAAATTTTCAAATGGCGATGTCATTTTTGAAACCCATCATGCAGTATTAAACGCTTGTTTACTATGAAAAACAAAGAAGACGCGCCTTTTTCGCGTTGACGCGAATGTAAACGTAAAAGCAAACGCATGTTTATTTTTTATGTCTACTAAAATTTTGAAATAAACGTAGAGTTGCGTCGTTCATATGAAGTACACGTGAGTAAACGCCATGTGAACTCTTTATGCGCGTCTTCATGCAATGCTTGGTCTTCAACCAACTATATGAGCAATATATAATGTCTTAATTTATTTATCATCAGTTTGTATTCATTCTTGATAGATATATTTTTGATAAGGAAAATTCGGTTTCATTCAAATCTGCCTTTATCTAATCAAATATAATACTGCTGAACAGTAAATTACCCTGATGTCGTTGCTGACTAAGTAGTTGTGATATTGCCAAATTTTCCACTTTGCTGCTAATAATAACTAGTCTGGAACACAAATATTTACACACATTCTGTAAAAGGAGAAATACAGGAATGATAACTCTACAATCAGACATGATGACACATATATAGATTCGTGGCTTCGTTGTTTGTTTATTCACAAGTTACGAGTGAGTGCACAATGAAACTATCTTTGAGAGAACATGTAATTGCATATAACCAACAAGTTCATGCCAATTTTTCAACAATAGGCATCAGGTATAGAATGCAAGTTTACATAATATCTAACCAAAATTAATTAGAAATAAAAAAAAAAAAATACAAATTAAAACAAAATTATGATTTTTCATATAATACTCGCTTCTAAACAAAGGTTGCTGCATAAACTCCAAAGATAAGGTTCAAGTATTAAAGCTGGTGTATATATAATTAATTTAGTCGATCAATTGATTGCTGAATGACCTTGGACTGTGGTAAATGACCTTGGACTGTGGTAAATGTCCTCGAACTGCTGTAAATGTTTCATGAATGTTCATCATTGTTCAAAATAACAGTTACTACAATAGGCTCAATAGGATGGTTCTACAAATATTTTGATATGTTTAAAGGGTAGTTTTTTTTATTTGACATTGAAAATTTAAAGTGTGCTGGTTGCGGCTCAACTTTTGCCTTGCAACAGGCCAACTATGAATGAACCTACAGAGCGTACACATTTA
This sequence comes from Mytilus trossulus, assembly GCF_036588685.1. Taxonomy (NCBI): domain Eukaryota; kingdom Metazoa; phylum Mollusca; class Bivalvia; order Mytilida; family Mytilidae; genus Mytilus; species Mytilus trossulus. The sequence goes on along the minus strand of NC_086380.1, from coordinate 79,839,060 downwards.
GTTGATCGCATCTTACATAGGACATAACACTATTGTCTTCATTCCGACCAGACGTGTCTACGTAATGATACATCCCGTACATCCTAAAGGCTTGACGGTCTACTTTCATCAAAGTTTGCGGTCGTAACAGTTATTGTAAGAAACTGTGGCTACATTTTGTCTCCCAATTTTTTTTATTTTTTTTTTAGTCAATAAAGAGTGCAGAATATGTCGAATTTTTATGCCAGCTGCATAGTTTTGCATCTCGAGCGTAATTAATGATAGTTTTTAAAAAAAACATTGCCCGCCATACGTAAGGAAAGCTGAAGGGTTATGTTATTTTCATAGAATACAGTTTAATGACAAACGATTAAAACCGTCTGGGCCTGTTCCAAGTCAGGAGCCTCTGGCCGTCGTTATAGTCCTTTATGATTTTTAATCTTAGTTCATTTATATATTTCAGAGTTTAGTATGACGTCCATTATCACTAGACTAGTTCACATTTTTTTCTTTTGAACCATCTGAATTACGCCTCCGTGTGCGGGATTTTCTTGCTGTGTTGAAGACCATTGGTGGCCTTTGGCAGTTTTCTGCTCTTTTGTCGGGTTGTTGTCTCTTTGACACATTCCCCATTTCCATTCTCAATTTTATTATGTTTGTGAAAGAAGATCAAATCTATAATATAAAATTATCATTAAAACACGATATAAATAAAAGTCTTCCTTGCTATTCTGTTTAATTGTTAAACAGTCCCTTACAATTTTTTTGAATCGGATTTTTCATTTGACTGAAAAAATGTAATCGGTTTAAATTCGTTGATGCGTTTTTGATTTACTGTTTAAAAATACTTAACAACGTACATGCTACTACTGGTACATTTGTACGTATGATATATTAAAAAATACATACCATTGCGTCATGCCTGGTTCTTGCGTGCTGACCAACAAAGTAGCAGTTTTGTCCTTTTCGGACAAACTTGGATGGACATTCATTATGTTCATGTTTAAAACTAGGTGTACAACCTAAAATAAATTACAAAATAACAGGGTGACTTGTATAGTTCCAAAAACAAATGACGTTTCAAATTCTTATAATATATAAAAGCCGCGAGCCTGAATGCGGGCTGCAGTTTGACGTATGAGCACTGCTTCACATTGTGTTGAGCGACTCATGCAGATATAAGACACATTCGTCTTTCTCAAACTTAAAACATAATTGAACATCATTAAAAAGCAATAATTTCGGAAAGCCTTTACAAAAAGAGGTTAATGCTTCCTACCCTTGAATGAACTTAGTTTTTCTATCATGTAATTTGTTTTATTAACAGTAAAAATCATTTCAACACAAAATCACTGACATGGATGGTAATATCTACAGGTGAAAACAACCACCAGCATTACTACCGAACTTATGATTGTTTTAAAGCAAGATGACTCCAAACACCTAGTGAGGGAGAACATACAAGCCAGTGAATATATGATAGCCTAATCTTCAATATGACTACATTTGTAGGTCAGATTTTCCTTATTATACTGTTATATACAACTGTATGGCTAACGTACCTGTTGGAAGACCAAGTTGACTCTGTGCCGATGCCGTTGTTGTGTCTAATGTGGAAGTCAGTGGAATGAGAGTAGTCGTCGGAATATAATTCCCATTGCAGAAGTTGTTATCACAGCATACTCCCTCTATGTTCATTGCTAATAAATCCTTACAATTCTGCAGAAATAAAATGAGAACAATGTCAAAGTAGAAAAAATTATGACAGTTGTTTAAAAACTCTTTAAAACGTTATTTAAAAATATACCATCAGCAGCGTCTACAAAAGAACAAATGGCTCATCAGTGAGGTTTGAATCGGAGCATTTAGGTCCGAAAAAATTCCTAAATGTTTTGCCAGGTATGGCTAAGATAATCTATTCATGAGGAAGAAAAGCTTGCAAGTCCAAATGTTTGATAAGGAAAGTAACGCATCACCTCGATATCTCGGACAAACAAGAATGACAAAAATCACCGAATTCAGCAGTTCGCGACTTTCAAATTTGTTTGTTGTAATTCATTGATGAAAAATCAAAGTTCTTTTTTCGCTGCTGTTTTATATTCACGTTATTTTTCTACTGGCAAACATAAGTTGGCTGATTGTATCTAAGACATAATTGGTCGTTGTGTTTTGAAGAGAGTAGCGCAAGTTTGACGACTGATCTCAGTCAAGCTTTTCACCAAACTGTTCAAACTTTTTTTGACCATACTCATCAAATCCGTTTTTCTAAATGTAAATCCATGACAGAGGTAAAGCAGACTCTTCGTCGATATTTAAGGTGGTAGACCTAGGTTAGGGAAAATAACTCTTAAAATCATCAGTACGTTTGTGTCAGCCATTTTCATAAATAGGTTCTAAGCTTCTAGGATACATAGATTATTTTCAGTCTGTTTCAGGTAGATGCTTAAAATACATTAATAAAACTTGACTATTACAAACGCATCACTGAATTAAAGAGTTATCTCCCTGGATCAAGGTCTACCCCCTTAAACATCCATTCGCTTCGGTACTCAATATCTCCTTTTTATTAATTATGCTGTCAACCTGGTTAGTTTTCTCTGTTTAAATTGTATCTTGATATTTTATAGTTGACATTAGCAAATATAATGATCATGTGTTTACAAAATATCTAACCTGTTTAGCAACACATCCTAATTTATATCCTTCTTTAAAGTTGAACACGTGACTTTCAACAGCTATACAACTTTCCTGTAAAAGTAGAATATTAAACAATATTAAGACAACAAACACATGTATCTGATTTTTGTCATATATTACTGTTTATAATTAAAACTTGAAAGGTGATTCACTTGCATTTCAGTACAATATACCTGTGTTTCGTGTACACAGGTCCAATCGGAGTCCTTAGAATGAAAACAGGCCGATTTCATGACGAGGTGGAAGAGAAATGTGGGGGTCCAAATTTGTGTCAAATCTGACAAAGGCTTGTTATGCTTTAGGTTTGAAAACCTTGGCTTTTAAAATGAAAACGGTTTAATTTTGTATTACACCATCGCACGTTATTTTCATATGAAAAAGCAGATGTGGTATGATTGCCAATGGGACAACTGTCCACAAGAGAGCAAAATGACACAGAAATCAACAACTATAGGTCACCATTTGGCCTTCAGCGAATCCCATACCGTATAGACAGCTAAAAAAGGCCCCGAAATGTTCATTCAAATAAACAGCTTTTGGAAATGCCTAATACATACGAGACCCCAGTGATACTAATGTACAAGGCAGTGCTTTAACCGATTGAACTAAGGAGGCACTTCATTGGTTCAACCGCTTACGGCTAACTAAGATTCTACTACTTAGTAGAAAGAAATTAGTTCAAATAGATTGATTTTATCCCATTAATGAACACACTTATTCTAGTCTATTGTTTACCTTATGGCCATCACACATAATTCTGTTTCTGCATTGCCCGGGCAAGTCAACACTTGCACATTCATAGCATGTCAGAGCTTTTGTGGAAAAAAATAAATATATTCAAGACATTCGAAATAAAATTTATTAAGATTTTGAGATGACAAAAAGCAATACAAGCTACAATGTATGTGTATGTGTGTGTGTTTGTGTGATATCCATATTCTCTTTTTTCTCTCTCACAAAACAGTACACAGTAAACATAAAAACAAACAAACACAAACCCTACCAACAACTGATGTTGATTTCAGGTGCATATCCTGCTCCACTATTGACACCTGTTATGAATGTAACTGCTCAAGCTTTCAATTCTCTTTTTGTAAATAAGTTTAGAAAATAAACATATATATTGTAATTCGCGATACGTATGACGTTGATGTACAGCTGTGTTGCAACTTTCTAGTCTTTCCATACTTTTACTACTAAGCCTCATTTTTCGCTAGCTCTTTATTTGTCTATTTTGTTTATTTTTGTGCAGTGTATTTTTAATCACTATTTTCAACACAGAAATTTAAGATTATAAACCTTTATCTTATCGTAACAGACGTTTATAATATATAACAATGTTGTCAATGCGTGTTTAATTTACACATTTTTTTTGCATAGATCTAAATGATTAAATCAAATTACAACAATTTTCTGTTTTGTGTTTTTAAAGTATAAAATTTACTTTACAGAAGTTATTTACCGCCGTTTTGCATTCTATGCCATAAACAAGTGTACAACAAAGGTAATTGTTGAATACCATCATTTAGGAAAATAAAACAATTCTGGTGGTAAAAATTAGCTATATACTAGTATATACACATGCATACAATTCCTACTTACAACATTTGCCGCAGGTCTGTGGACACAAAGAGGCCACACAAGTCAGGTTACACCCATTGTTTTCCGAAAAATATCGACAAACTTCCGAGTCCATCTCGGTACAGGCAGCGCTAAATCCGTTTGTTTTACCGGAAGGTTGGACTTCATTGAGAGAGAAAACAAATACATATTTATTTAATTAATGTGACATTCAGATTTTAAGAATAAATGTCAAATTCCAATAATAGCACAAAATGATAGTAAATATGAAAACAAAAATACGTGCAAACCATGTTCAGTTTTTTCACTCTAAAAGAACACAAGTTTTTCGTAAGTGTCAAACGAATGTGTGCTCCACTCACAAACTTCGGACAGTGATCGTTTCCGTTCCGGAACTATTTTCCTTTACTCCATCAATGTGTAGAGTAGTATGCGGACCCGTATTCGGATCTGAACTGAAACTACCGGGGAGTTTGCTCCACTCATGGAAACGGCCGTTCGAGGGGTGTCCTCATTATTAACTTTGACAACATTAAAACGCGAAAAAAATCAATTTCCATCTCATGTGAATTAAAGTCGTCCTTAACATGCATGTAATATTTGACACTGAACAAAAACAAGCAATCAATCAATCAATCACATTATAAAACTTCTTTGTCCTTTTCTGCCATTTATTGCGAAATGTCCACTTTAGTTAAATCGTTCAAGCTCGCGATAGCATTTGATAACATGTAATTGTTTGGAGTGGCCAATATTTCTTTCTCCTTCGGACAATTTGTTTTTGTATATACCTTTAGTGTACCAGGGACTGCTGACTAATTACAAAACTTGATTTGAGTTCGCAGGAGTTTTTGTTGGTTTTTTTTCTATTCGGCGTGAAGTTGTTTTTGCTTTATAGTTTTCATTTGATTGTTGCTGTCATAAACATATGTCTCCGGTATTTCGAAGCACCATTATTATTTTATTTGGGATTTCTACAGAATATTTTGTAAACTTGAGGTTACATGGTGACTAAACCTTGTACACAGATAGAATTAGGGGAGACATTTGATTGGTTAATTTCCAATGATGGTTTTATTTTCTTATATGCAATGACATGTTATGTGAATTTTTTTCTATAGTACTGGACAGGATAAAACTTTACTCATGCCAAGTATTTATTTATTCGAAACAAAGATAAATTCTGCACATTTTCTGAAAAGTACAAATTTAACTAAGACAAATAGGGGAAACTCAATGGTGGTATACACCTATAACCCCTTGGGTTTGTATCATACGTCATTTATGCAGATCTGTACTCCTACTGATACAAATAAACATGTGAAATATTCTTTAGTCTTGTATTATTTTAATTTTAGTTTCTCGTGTACAATTTGGAAATTAGTATGGCGTTCATTATCACTGAACTAGTATATATTATTTGAGGGGCCAGGTGAAGGTTGCCTCCGGGTGAGGGAATTTCTCGTTACATGGAAGACCTGTTGGTTACCTTCTGCTGTTGTTGTTTCTATGGTCGGGTTGTTGTCTCTTTGATTCATATCCCATTTCCATTCTCAATTTTATTGAATACAGAATAATTTACCCGGATTTATAGTAGGGGCGGATATTTTATCAGGTTCGTTGTATTTATTGCACAAGTCTGACGAACAGCACCCTCCAATCAAATCAACATCTCGTCTACCTCTCGACTGCGTGCGGTTTGGAATAGCACCGTACAAATCATTGCATACCTGTTGAACAAGTTTATATATAATCATATATTATATAATATATCTGCATATACAACAAAGCTTTTTCGTCTGTTAGTTGCATGTACAATGTCCAGAAAAAAATCAGCAAGGAAAAAAAAAGAATGACTTTAACATCTTCGGTGTTTTGTTTTTTTTAAAGTTGTCAAGCTGGCAATGAATATCATTTCAAGCAACATGTAAATGAAAACTCTTCTATTTCTATAATAAGAGACATTATAATGGCAGAATTTGATGCAATATGAAGCTTTAACATGTGAATTTACTTCTCATTGAAAAAGTACTTTTGAAGTCTTACAAATGAACTTTTTGTAATAGTTCAAGGCTTACAACTATCAGAAAATATTACTGTACTGAACTGATGAGATTGGTGATCATCTTTATGATTTTGGTCATTCATATTTGAAAGAAAAGACTTTGACAGGGCAGCGGAGGATCTGAGGGAAAGGATGTTCCGATGGCCGAAACCACTTTTTTGGACGATCAATGCAATTGAATGGAACCCCCTTTTAATAATTGCTGGATCCGGCCCTGCGGGAAACCTTAATATTTACAATTGTGTACAATACTTGCCAGGTTGTCTACACATCCAAGCTGGAACTTTTTCTCAAGAGAAGCTGTAACTGTTTGGCTTACAATGCAGGACTTGAAATAATTACATATGAAAAAAATATGATGTTGTAATGGAAACAATAATTCAATAATAAAAGTATAAAACTGGAAAGGAGAAAGAACATCAAACATTTTGATCATGTAACAAAGCAATAAATAAATGATATATAAATGTAATACATTAAAACAAATTGCTTCAGATAATCATTTTCGATGGGAGGGATTAAAAATACTGAAATATGAACCGTAAACCGGATTTTCCATCGTTTATAAATTGTAAAATAATATTTATACCTCCGCTAAAACTGTAATGGTCTACAGTTATTGTACTTTGTCCGTAGGTCATACAGTCCGACTTTCTACCAGTCTACGTGCCTATAATATTGTTTTAACTGGAACTATAATCTGACCTCTATGAGGTTTACATCGAGCTTCCATAAGCATGTTCCAAGTAATTACGCATTTGTGTTTAGTATTGTTATGTTACCCAATATTTATCGCGGTGTATCATTGGTAAGCAATAACTCACAATATTATATCTTGTTTCTCTTACGTAGCAGTTGGAAAATAAGTAATCTCCTAATCAACACTTACCATGGTCATGTTTGTACATTGGAGTATGTGATGACAATCCGAAGGGTGATCTACATGATCACAGGAATAGCATGTCAAAGCTTAAATAAAGGAATAAACAGACCAATTAGATTCTATAGGAAACAACCAGTGTTATTAAGTTCACGTTTGAGAAAACAAAGAGCATATCATAACTGGTCCTTTCTTTGGAATAAGATACAAAGTAACTTGTCGTTTGTTGACGTAATCTCTACGTGTTTCTCGTTTCTCGTTTTTATATAGACTTTACCGTTGGTTTTTCCGTTTGAATGGTTTAACACTAGAAATTACACCTTACATAAGAATGCCAGCTTTTGATTGGCTGATAGCGAGTGTATTTTTCGCATATTCTAACATTTTTTTCCGAATTTCAAACGAATCTGACTCTTATTACTACTGCCGGTGAATATGCCTCAAATACCATGGTATTTGCCATTTTGGATGTTCCTTTTTTACCCTCGCGAGCATCTTCCCGCCATTTTTTCGGATATGACGTTACATAAAGACAGCGCGAACGCGTATACGCACCTGTATAGTTCCCGCGGTATATTTTATGACAGTATTTGTCCTCAATTAAATATTTCCTTTTCCTAGTACAGACTGAGAGAGTTTAGATTGAAATTTATTCGGTGTAATTAAACAGATATATCATGTAATGGAGGGGTATTTGCAGAAAATACAAGTCTTGGGACAAAATTTCCCTTGCCTAGCGGCTCGGGAAATTTAAGTCCCTCGACTTGTATTTTTCGTAAATACCCCTCCATAACATGATATTTGTTCATAATTTCGGGGGCTCTTTTAAGCTTGTTGTTCGGTGTCGGTGTGAGGCCATACATTGCCCTATAATGGTTCACTTTTATAAATTGTTGTTTGGATGGAGAGTTGTCTCATTGGCACTCACACCACATTTGTCTGTATCTACGTATTTTACTAAACATTTAGCCTTTGATGCATAATGTTTTTTTAATTGTTGCTATTGGCTTCGAAATAGCTGTCAGTAACTGCGAGTACCCTCAGATTTGCACTTAGTGTCTTTTTGTAGTTGTGATATACTTATACCCGGCTACGTCCACACTGCGTTTTTGTTAGATGTAGTTCTATTTGTATCCATGTGATGAGTTCAGCCTTTTTTAACTGTTTTTTATAGTTAGTTTTCATGTTGTACTGTACACCACTGTCCTATGTTAGGGAAGGGTTTGGATCCCGCTAATATGTTTAACCCCGCAACATTCTGTATGTATGTGCCTGTCTCAAGTCAGGATCATGTAATGCAGTGGTTGTTGTTTGTTGTTGTTGTACATATTTAAACAAATTTCAAAGATGAGCTGGTTCTATCATGATAGACTATATATTATATATTAAAAAAGGGAAAATACTAACGACACGATACACAGGTTCTAGGACAGAGAGTTGCCATACAGTTGTCTCGACCCATGTTTTGTTTTTATGGTAGTTATAATAATTACGACATAACCCACAGGTTCTAAGACAGAGAGTTGCCATACAGTTGTCTCGACACATGTCTTGTTTTTATGGCAGTTATAATACTTACGACACAGTCCACATGTCCTCGGACAGAGAGTTGTCATACAGTTGTCCTGGCACATGTCTTGTTTGATGGCAGCTAGTTTTTGACATCCTTTAATGTTACGGTCTTCGCAGATGTTAGCACTACATATCACTAGAACTTAAGTTAAGCAAAAGTAGGCAATAAAGAAAGCAAAACAAAACTATATACACAACAGCATCTTTTTTAGGACATTTTAAATCTATTCTAGTGTTTGGTATATTTTTTATATATTGAAACACAGCTTGCTGATAATAATGTCAACTTCAAAAATATTACAAATAAGCAAAAAGCAATTATCTGTCAAATATACATATAAAATACATAACTGGTATTGAAAGAGAAAAAAACAAGATCAAGTTTTTACTCACAAACTATTTACAAGCAGTTGTATTAAATCATCTTGTTTAATTTCAAAAGTACGACAAATTTCCATCACAATGTATATGTATATAGCGGTAACACTTGATATTTAAGCTGAAATTTAAATACTAGTAGATAAATAAATAAATGAAAGCATTGTAAAATAATACTGGTGAATCGTCCTATTTTCTCAATTTGTCAGTTTATATCTTTATCTATATCCGGTGTCAAAATGTTCTGAAGTGGCGATATCAATAATTATTATATACCATTCCAGTACATTTCTGAACATGACCATGAAACTTGCTTAAAATAGACCATCAACAAATATTTCGAAAACAATTAACATTTTAAGTCAGATTCTTTAGTAAAGTGTCTTCTTACCTAGTGTGCTTAATGTAATTCCATAAACTAATTTCATGACTCACTTCAACTTAAATTCACTTGTGAACATGTACTTATCTTCGACCAACTTACACATGTATAAACTATTTGTGCGTAATCATTTGTATGGCTTTCGTTGAATTGTTAGTACGAAGTCATTGGTCTATCTCTATCTTTTGATACAAACTGCAAACTGTTTTCAAAGATAACTATGACAAAAATGTTTCAAATCTAAGAAGCATAGCAATTCTCGTACCAAAAGATATATAAGTGAAAGAAGGTGTGCGATATGTCAATGCGTCAATTAGACATAAACCCGACGACAACAAAAACAAAACATATACGTTTAAAGATAAACAAAGAGTCTTAAACAGAAAACTTTTTATATAGATTGTGCCGTTGGTTTTCCCGTTTGAATGGTTTTACACAAGCAATTATTGGGACCCTTTGTAGCTTGCTGTTCGGTGTCATTCAAGGCTCCGTGTTGATTGCCATACCTACATGTATAAAGGTTTACTTTTACAAATTGTGACTTGAATGGAGAGTTGTCCCCTTATACAACATCTTCCTATCAATAATACTTAAATAACGAGGTCCAATTTGTCAGCCGTCATCACGTAAAAACGACGAATCAAGGAATTCAACTTTATATATAACTAATAAAGTACAATGCTGTTGATTAATAATTACACCACTCCAGACCCTTTTGTTTCCTACATAATAAATATTGCCAATAATTAAGAAGTTCCAGGTCGAAGCCGATACCGATACCAATAGTATATTCACCTGTTACCTATTACCTTATCTGTACGTTCCGCATCTGACAGGCGCACCATCAAACGCTGTTTTAAGGATTTTGCTTTATACACGGGTCGTAATCACAGGGTTGACACTACTAAATTCAATCATTGTCACATTGTTTCCGATTGAAGTATTCTAATCAGTATGACTTTCTAAGATGACAATACGAATAATAAAAATCTGGACTTGAAATAAGGCGTATATATAGGTACAGCTAGCATGTGCAATTTTTCATTTGTAAACCAGAATGACGTAAAACAGCGAATCAAAGAATTGAACTTTATTTATGACTCATAAAGGACAATGCTGTAACAGTTGATTAAAACAAAAACCTTCCAGGCCCTTTTGTTTTCCAAATAAAATTAACTAGCACGCACCCGCGAAATCGCGGGCATTCAGCGCGTATTTTAAAGGATGTAAAGTGTTGTGGGAAGAATTTTGTAAAAGATTTAGTGTCTTGAGATTTCAGGAAAAGTATCAAAAGTCATAGGTACTTGGGGACAGGAAAATGTTTTTTTAACCCTCTTCCTTTATTTCCAAAATCCCCATTTTTTGTTTTCTATTAATTTCATTATGAACATACATTTAGTGTACATGTATTATGAACATTCCAGTCAGGAGCCTGTAATTCAGTGGTTCAGTGATATTTGTTTTTCGTTCATTTTTTGTACATAAATAAGGCTGTTAGTTTTCTCATTTGAATTGGTTTACATTGTAATTTCGGGGCCTTTTATATCAGACTATGCAGTATCGGCTTTTGCTTATTGTTGAAGGCCGTAAGGTGACCTTTAAATATTAATTTCGGTGTCATTTTGGTCTCTTGTGGAGAGCTGTCTCATTGGCATTCATACCATATCTTCTTATTTTTGTAAAACATTTAGTGACTTGAGAATTTCAGAAAAGGTATCAAAAGTCATAGGTAATTTGGGATAGGATAATTGTTTTTTCTAGCCCGGCTCCTCTTTTTTCCACAAAAAATCCTTTTGTTTTGTTTGTTTGTTCTCTATTAATTTTAATGACACATGAATAATTTTAGCGCTTATCTGTATATTATGAACATTTATTAAAGGGGGGTCGGGGCAGAGGCGGATTTAGTGGGGCCCGCCCCCCTGTTCTTGAAAATATTTGGTTGCTTATATATAGGGAATCACTGAAGCATGACCGGAGCGGGCCCCTCTTATAGGCAGTTAACGGGCCCCTGCGTATTAAGAAATCCCGGATCCCGAAATGGTCAATCCCGAAATTTCGATCTTAAAAACACCGATTCCAGACGTCCCGAAAGTGTATTTTCTTTTTACAGTCAATTCTCAGTTTAATAATTGATCCACAGCGGTCATTGATATATTATTCAGACCCTCTCTATCAAACCCTGTGACTGCCGTGGATAGTAAACTTGAAAATGATATCAGACAGAAAATACACTTTATTCGTAGTATATGCATTTGTTTCAAAGTAAAAAGAAAAACGCAAACCGGAGGTCTAATCTGAATTAAATTTCGTCCAATGACGGATATAAGACAGAAAATACACTGTATTCGTAGTATTAATGTATGTTCAAAGTATACAGAAAAACGCAAGCCGGAAGTCTAATCTGACTTAAAATTTAGCCCAATGACGGAAACATATCCGGACGTCTTTTTTCTCGTTGTTCACCCCAAAATAACTCAATCTGAATAATCATATGAATGGATGACAAATGCGATTATGCACTGTACCCATAGGACACAGAGGCATGATGATTAATTTATTGTGGAAAGAAGAGAAGCGACACCCATAATGAGGTCTTCTCGTTTAATAGTATAGATGATACCAATAATTGATAAGTTCCAGGTCGACGGATTCTAAAAGAAAGATGTTGAAAGCAGAGAAAACTGTGCATCTTATAATCGGCATGACTTTATCAGATGACAATACCAATACTTAAATAAGGCTAACGCATAGTTATATTCTTTAATTCACAGACCCGCGATATCACGGGTGTGTTCTTGTATCTATAAAGCATATGTCAATATCCAAATTGCACTGATTAAGGCATGTTGAGATTAACTAAATAGAAACTGTCAATATGAACTAATATATACAGTTTAATTTTAACCGTAAAACATGGAGATGATTGGATTGGTGTTTAGTGTCCAGTAGCAAATATTACATAAATATCAGTACGATACCAAGGCGTTCTGATATGACAAAGAATTCCAGAACCCTGCTTTGTACTAGATTTAAACAATTAACAAGGTTTTTAAATGGCTAATCATATTGGCAACAATCTATATAAAGATAACGTATCCTACCTGAACACATTATGCCGACTACGTAAACGAGCTGATTGTTTTGGTGCCCTTATTCCTGCATTATTCGTCTTTATTTTATTTTATTGTGTTTGACTTGATTTTATGGCAGATTTTAATATAACGTAAATTTTCCGGAAAAGAGAATATTTTTACATCAAATACAAGCGAACAAACCCATATAATTCATTCCTTGCATCAAAATCGCAAGTACAGGCATCTACACGCAAACTAATCTTATTTTTTTGTTTGTTTGTTTGTTGTTAGTTGTTTTTTGTAGGGGGTTTTGTTTATGTTTCATGTTTGTTTCTGCTACTTGGTTTTTTCTGGTGTGCTCCCTTTTTCACCAATATATGAGTTTGTTCTGTGCATTTGATTTTCCTTTTGCTTTCCTTTCGTAAATTTTTCTGATATCATGCTGAATTCTTGTTTTCTTTTATTCCTATGCAACTCTTTAATTTAATTTTGACACAACTAATTAATATTTTTTCAGCTATAAAATAGAAGATGTGGTATGATTGCCAATGAGACAACTATCCACGGCCTTCAACAATGAGCAGAGCTCATACCGTATAGTCAGCTATAAAAGGCCCCGATATTACAATGTAAAATATTCAAAACGAGAAAACTAACGGCCTTATTTGTATAAAAAAAGAAAAGAACGAACAACAAATATTTAACACATAAACAAACAACAACCACTAAATTACAGACTCCTGACTTGGGACAGGCACATATTTGAATAATGTGGCGGGTTTAAACATGTTAGCGGGATCCCAACACTTCCCCTAACCTGGGACAGTGCACATTATAGAAAATGCTTAATGATCCGGCACATAATTTTACTTCTCAAGCCTGTATATGTTTTTCTTACCAAGAAAATTTGTTTAGTTGTCATCACGATGTGTTTGACCATTACTAAATGTTCATGTCACACATTTTTATGGATATTCTCTTTTGTGTCATGTTCCTAATCCATTTTTATGGCTTTTTACTAAAACAACAGGTGTTTTTTTGGCTATTTGTTCAACATATCATTTTTTTTTAAATGTCCTGTACCAAGTCTGGAAAATGACCATTGTTATATTATAGTTCTTTTCTGTGTGTGTTACATTTTAATGTTGTGCTTCTGTTGTGTCATAGTTCTCCTCTTATATTTGATGGGTTTCCCTCAGTTTGTAACCCTAATTTATTTTTTTCTTAATCGATTTATGAATTTCGATCATCAGTATACTAATGTTGCCTTTATTTTTGACAATTTATATTTATTAGTCAGATATGTACTGACACGTCCTCCATTTCCAGAAATTATACCTAAGATTTGAAAACTAATAGATCTAATTTGCACGAGATTAGGATTCTTAAAACTTGCAAAAGATTGGGGATGGCAAGACGTCATATTTACCATAGATGAAGAATCTACCATAGCTCTGGACCAACCATAGATTTGAGTCCTACATATGCTGTTAATTTGTTGAGAGCACGGTACGTTTATCCTACCAGGTAAGGATGCAACATGAGCTATGCATAAACTGATCATTCAATATCAGATTCTAACACTCTTTTTATAAAAAAAATTTCTAAATTTTTATTCATTATTCTCTACAATCAACAGTTGTGTTAAGGTGATATCCAACACTTTCACTAAAATTAATTTGACTCGTTTAAGTTTATAAAATTTTGACAAAGTATTTACTTTGACCAATTAACACAAATATAAAAATTTAAAAAAAATTTGAACCAACCGTTGTATCAGAAAAAAATTACACTGGTTATATAGCAGTTTGACAAACACTACTTTTGATCATTGAGAAGCTTTATATTAGCTTAACAAAACAACGTGATTAAAACGTTTATCTGATTTTACAGAGTTATCTCCCTGTGGTGTTAAGTACCACATTAAAATGTTAAAACATACTCGTTGTAATAAATTTTCAATGTTGTGTTAACAGTTTTCTCTTTCTTGATAACCAATTAAAACCTTAAGCACGAAATGAAGTAAAAAGGAGTCCAAAAGGTATAAACATGACTTTCCAATTCATAAGTCAAAACAAAATAAAATACATGGTAAACATTCAAATGGACCAACAAAAAAAAACACAACAGTATACAAAAAACAACATAGAAAACTTAAACTGTGATAACTTTTTCAGGAGCCTGTAATTCAGTGGTTGTCGTTTGTTAATGTATTACATATTTGTCTTTCGTTCATTTTTTTACATAAATAAGGCCGTTAGTTTTCTCGCTTGAATTGTTTTACATGATCTTATCGGGGCCTTTTATAGCTGACTATTAGCGGTATGGGCTTTGCTCATTGTTGAAGGCCGTACGGTGACCTATAATTGTTAATGTTTGTGTTTTGGTTTTTTGTGGATAGTTGTCTCATTGGCAATCATACCACATCTTCGTTTTTATGCTTTCTTCAGAATAGTAATTACATTTTTTATAATTTGTGTTAAATGCAATTATACTTTCGGAATTTCTTAATTAGCTTCATTGATAACTGTAAAGAATATACGAAAGTCTTAAAGTATAGTGTTTTAACCTTGTACTGAAACATAAAAAATATTCAAAAGCACAAATAGACGTGACAGGAAGTTAGATATTATGTCGATGTCTTTGTAAAAAAAATAATTTACGCCAATCACCTTCTATAAGTGATTGAACCGTCGAAGATCTATTGTTTATCATTTGACATTGTACGTACAGTCTAAAGTATAATGATACGTGCTTTATTCATATCGAAATTGGATATTGAAATATGATGAATGACTGTTGAGAAAATTCATTAAACCAACAATTAAAAGTCATACGGAAGTGCAAAGTTATTTATTTCAAAGCTAATGAAATCTATTGAATACCGTTCAAGTAGTGCTGTTTTACATATAAAAGAGGTATTTCCAGTTTTTATTCAAGTTCAAGTTCGATACTTAATTATATTAAATTAAACGCTATAATAACATAAGAAATTAATACCATACGTTATTGGAACACTATTGTATACGCGAAAACCGATACAATATCTGCACACAATAACACATTATTTACGTGGTTGTTCCAATACGGAGTCTGTAATATAGTGGTTGTCATTAGTAGATTTATTCATACTTGTTTTTGTCTATTGTCTGGTACATATATCAGGCTTATTAAAATGACTACTAGTGCGGTCACTTCCATTCTAAACAAAAAACTGTCTTAAAATTGGCATAAATAAGAAGTTAGTTTTTTTGCATAACATATTTATGCTAGTACCTGATGCATGTTGGTCTTCTTTCAGTCTGTTACTCATAATGGTATATAATAAATAAATATGTTCCATCTTTCCTTATATATTTCATTAACGTGTTTGGTTTTAGCGACGTAGGGTCACCGGCAATTTCACAAGGACATCAAATACTGGGTAAATCTGACATAATCGTCAACTGATAACAATGTTTTCGGCGAAATACGATAAATATTGTACACAAATTAATATAAATGTCTTAATGAAATTATTTTCGTTTATTGAATAAATAATATTTGCTCCTAAGGTTATCCCAAACTATATGCATTCACTTCATTTTAAAACGTATGCTTTACTTACAAGAATTTTTAAATTTGAGAGTAGCAACTACAATGTTATTTTAACTACTGTACATTATTCAAATCAAGTTTAGTAACACCTTACTTATTTGCAATTGTATATTTGCACCAAGCCATTGATGTTTGTTACGACAAAATTGGTACAGCTTTCATTAAACGCAATAGCGAATGGAGTTTTAGTCCTCAATACCACATCATTGAAACGCCCATCTGATAATACACGTTGTATCTCACTTTTATAGCATTCACTGACGTACACATGTCCTTGTTTGTCAACAGCTATACCTCCTTCTCCTGGCAGTGCATAACTATACACAAGAGTGCCGTCGTACTGAATACGATTTACCATTCCCATTGTTCTATAAATTATGCTGCCGTCATGATGATTGTAATGTAGCAAACTAATATACCTAGACAAATCGGATACCACAATGGTTCTAATGTATTCTCCGTTAGATTTCAATATGTTGATTTCTGTTTTTTTACCGACTAAAATGTAATCCCCAGTGGTAGTAATTCCATAGCAATTTCGACCCACTCTGACGGTTTTATCCAGTTTCACAGATGTTGTATTGACAATTTGTGCGAATGGCTTTTTTGGTAATGTAACAATTGCTTTGTCGGTTCCAGCTAATACAGAAATGCCATATGGAGCACCTGGAAGACTTAACGTTCGTCTAAATATTAGGTTTGGGGGATTGATTTTGAAGACATATAAGTTATCTTTTGTTTTTTGGAAGTCACATAAGGATAATAAATTGTCTTCAGTAACAGCTACACCTGTGATGAACTTTCCATATTTCTAATATTTTCAATTTGAAAGCTAACATGGATTCAACTCTTGCTGGCTGAACCTGAGCTTGCTGTTGGGTTTTTACTAAACTGTTTTGAATAACACATGCCTCACTGACCTCTTCTATTGATCCAATGTTTTTTATATTGCCTTTGCTTTTAAATTTAAAATCAGCTTTTCTGTAATACATGGTCATATTCTGCGCCTTTTGAAAAACATCCTGCAGTTCTTTTCCTTGTTTTCGAAGAGTTAAGTACAACTGGTTATTTGACCCTTGTTCCTTGAGATATCTATGTTCTGTTTTCTCTCCTGTACAACATCATACAGTTCCGATATTTCAGAATTCTCTTTCCTTAATAGATCTAAGGTTTTCTCCTTGGCATTTGAAAGGTCTATCTTTAGTTTCTTTTCTGAAGCTGTGATTTTTGTTATTAATTGATTTTTCCATTTGTTGATTTCTGCTAAAATATTTTTTTCTACCGAGTCTAATTCATTTATATTTTCATTTCGAGCCTTTCTTAAACTTTCCAAAGTGGAACCAATATTTTGCCAATCATGTAATGTATCTCCTAAAAGAGAAGATGTTTTAATATCTTTGGAAGCGATCTTTAATGACAAGACATCTTTGCAAGTCTGGTGATTACTGTGTATGCATTTTCTACAATATACGTTGTCGTGTTGCGTGCAGTACAAATCTAGCGGTTCGTCTTGATGCATTTCGCAATAGTCTTCTTCAATTGGTATTTTGGAATTTGACGTCAAGCTCATCAAACGGTGTCTCCTGGTAGCTCTAAATACTTTATGATGATCTGCACAATCTACACATAGACATTCTTCGCAATCTAAACAAAACCTTATAGCCTCTATCGATTTTCCTTCTTCGGAACAAGGGTCACAATACGAATTGGAAGACATTATATATCTAAAATTAAATATAAATCATTTTAATAACCGATTGTATCGGTGATGTACATTTTTGAATTCAGAACAACATCCCATACTTATTGAAATAGATATCGATTAAACATTTCAAATTGACGAAAAATTTGTTATCGTATTTCATGTTTCTCTCCTTAAAAACGATATGCGCATTCATTAAATTATTTTGATGCATTTTGAATACATATTTCAGAATTTATTATTGTAATGTTGTAATATTGTAATGTTGTAATATTGAAATGTTGTAATATTGTTATGTTGTAATATTGTAATGTTGTAATATTGTAATGTGTAATATTGTAATGTTGTAATAATATAATGTTGTAATATTGTTATGTTGTAATATTGTAATGTTGTAATATTGTAATGTGTAATATTGTAATGTTGTAATAATATAATGTTGTAATATTGTTATGTTGTAATATTGTAATGTGTAATATTGTAATGTTGTTATATTATAATGTGTAGTATTGTAATTGTGTAATATTGTAATGTTGTAATATTGTAATGTTGTAATATTGTAATGTTGTTATATTGTTAATTAGTTTCAGATCTTTTTTTTTCACGTTGTTTCATTGCTTAAAGAAATTGTACTTTTACATTTGCTTGTTTGTACTTGATTCTTTTAACAATGTACAAAAATATACCACAGACTTAAATATAAATGACAATCATGACAATACTAGATCTTACCAAATACATAGTGTTATACCTATCCCCAGTATACCTTGTTACGTTTTTATCACAAGGTGATTTGATTAAGTACTTTGCATAGTATCCTTACAAGGACATTTGATCGATTTACCAAATGAAAATTGATACACTGAAAATTTAAAAGTTCGTGTTTATATTTCATTTGTTTTTACTATAGTATGTATTGTTTAGAAATGGTTATCCTAGCAATGCTCAAACTTACCAAATATAATGTTGTATCAGTTCACTATTTACCTATTGAACGTTTCAACTGTCACATGCTGATTTGTTAAGATATGCTGTATGACAGCCTAACAAGGACATATGATCGATTTCCACATTAGACTCATACATGTACTTAATAACGACAACATTACGTGATGTTTTCATATGCTATGAACCGTATTTTTTTCTTTTTGATCTCGAAGAAAATTTGAGAAGACAAAGAACCCAATACGGCTTCTTTGGTTTGAGCTATGATTTAGTGATTCATTTTATTGAAGCCTGGTGTGAACTACTTAAGGTGGTATGGGTGTCTTTCGCCATCTTGGATTGTAAAACACAGAGAATCTAAGGTCCAGATTGTCAATCAAGCAAACAAAATTTGATGCAGGAATGCAGATAACTAATTCGAATTTGCATTTTAAAGAACAAATTTATCAGATTATAACTGATAGATATTAATATTTGTACAAGTTTTGATTAGTTCTGATTGAATTTTGATATTTTCTAATTGGCATTTTAAGGGGAGGTAACTCAGAAATAGTGGTTTTTCTGAAGGAATCTAAATGGAATTTTGCTATTTTGTATTTTAGCCGGTAAAAACGCACGGTGACCCTATCTTTTCTTTTGATATTCTCAAAGCATTTTAGAAAAACTATCTTCTCGTATTTTATTTTACTATTCTATCATTTAGCTTAGCTTTTAATCACATAATGGTGCTTTTACCTGTATAATCCATACAACATATGTCATTTTGTCACGACCTGTAGCGTGAGAAATTGCGCTGTGACCTATCAATTTTATGTTGTTGTTTTTTTGTCATATATCAATACACTGTAAATACTTCGTTTTGGCAAAGTATGAACAAAATCTATCATTTTTGATTTAGACTCCCATACCATCTAAAACATTAACAGTTTTAAAAAGCAAATTTAGTTCTCACGAATTCCGAAAAGGCGAGATTTATTTTAACGACCAGCAACTTCAGATTTAAAAAAAAGATTTCTTTTTTTATATATGTAACAGTAAATAGGTGAAATTAGGAATTACATGTAATTACTAAAATTTAGGAATTACAGGTAATCCCCGATGCACTTAGTTAATACAAGTAATTCCTGAAACGGCCCAGTTATTACCAGTAATTACTAATTTTAAAATGAATTTTTACACCTATTTACTGACTGCTAAAACAATGTTGTATTATGGTCCGGTGATCAAAAGTTATGGTTATACTAACTAAAAGATCAGTTAGTACAATACAGTAAATTTTGAATGGTTGATTTCTTTAAAAAATATCTTGAATAAATATGGACTTTCAAATATTTGGTTAAATCCGAGTAACTTTAGTTTTAATCCAAAATGGTTCAAGTTGAGCATTATACAGATAATTTTTTACCAATTTCAGGAGACATGGAAATCAGAAATGGAATATTTTCCTAAAGCATCATTTTTTATTTTTTTTTAAAGAAAACTTTGAATTTTAAGAATATTTAGACTAACTACCTTATACAGATAAGATAACGTTATATAGGTTAAGAACTGGAATGAACTCTTATGTGCATTAGCTGCGAGATATGAAAATAATTAAATATATTTTTGTTTTTGTTAAATCATTAATAGAAATGAAATAGTGAAATTATAATTCACTGTTAGCAGCCAATCTGGTTACATTTTGTTAAAATAGCTGAGAAACAAGTTTGATGAGTTGTGCACTTGCGAGTGAATATTAGGACCTCATTAAATACATATTCGTGTGACCTTCAATTCAACTCCTAGCTGGAGATGGGTTATCGATGTATCAAGCTATCAAAATTGTAAGGGTTTTGCTGAACAAATAGGGTACTTTTGTTGTTAATCGCAGGCTGAACAAAAATGAGGAAAAAAATATCAAAATTTTCCTTTAGATACTATCTTTTAACTAGTACTGTAAGAAGCTTCTGTCAAAATTGGGTAAAAATCCAGGATGGTTTATAAAACCTAATGTTTAAAAAAAACTTTAACTGCATAGTGTATGTTATGTTAACTGGGAAAAAAACTCTAGTCGATTTATAAATAATATACGACAAAAAGGATTCTTTTTACAAACTTTACTTTTGGATATTAACTTATGATCATAAAAATTTCGTTTCTGACCATGTTTGGTAGAAATCAAGGATATTTGGAGAAAGTAATTTTAAAGTTTTAAACCACAGTGCATGATGGAGATTTTAGTTTAACCAAATTATGAAAATCAATTTCAGATATATATCATTGTCTTGCATGCATATATTTACAGAGTTTCAAAACCTATAAAACAACCTATAAAACAACCATTTTCCAGTTGCAATTCACAAACACTAAAGAGTATGCACTCTTGATGTGCCTTATATTCCTACATCCTTAAGTAAGCTCCCTTAAAATCCCCATCCCTTTACTTTCTTATTTGGTATCTTGAATTATGTTTTTAATTTTAAAACAAAAACATCAAGTTAGTAAATAGCTGTAAAAATGACAAAAAAAATCAGTGATTACCAGTAATCACTGAAACAACTAGTAAATACATGTAATTACTAAATTGGCTAGTAATTACAGGTATTTACTGAAACGTTTAGTAATTACGTGTAATTCCTAATTTCACCTATTTACTGTAACATATATATAATATATAATCCTGACCATAACAGACTCAATCAGTTATTAGTATCCACGTAAACCGTATGCTACGGACGTTTTACTGAAGTTGCTTGATTTTCCATTCAAAGTACATTTTTTATTGAAAAAAAAGTCTTTTACTACTTGAAATGACGAATGACTGACCACATCCTTTTCATGATAGCTATTCCCATATATTCTGTACATCAATTATCGTCCCTTATAAATTTCTGTACTATTTAAGTCCTCAAATTGTCTCGTACATCATGTGTTTAAGGTGTGTTAGTCTATTTGTTTTATGTGTATATCATCATCATCTCATCACAATGAAGGGTGCTTAGTAAAATGAACCTATTATGTGATCGTCAAATACCGCATACATCGTACATATCTTTTGTTAATTCTAGTTTGTTTGGAAACTTTCATCATCCTGTTCTTACATAACCCTTTACATGAAACTTTGGGGTTCGGTACAAAACATATCCCAATTCAACTGTTCTGCCTTAACCTAACCTAAATCTAGCAAACAATATATTGTGTTTTTGATTAGACGAACGACTTGGCATGTCTGTTCTCGTTGACCTGACTTGTTCTCTCTTTATTTTGTAAAAAAATTTAAACGTAACTTTTTCGTGGAGGTAAACAAGGGACGAAAGATACCAAAGGGACAGTCAAACTCATAAATCTAAAACAAACTGACAACGCCATGGCTAAAAATGAAAAAGACAAACAGAACAACAATAGTACACATGACACAACATAGAAAACTAAAGAATAAACAACACAAACCCCACCAAAACATAGGAGTGATCTCAGGTGCTCCGGAAAGATAAGCAGATCCTGCTCCACATGTGGCACCCGTCATGTTGCTTATGTGATTACAAATCCGGTAAATAGTCGAATTCGGTAGGTCAAATGAAAGGAAAGGGGATTGTAGTTACGACGTAAGGAACATATCCGATATCATTTGTGAAACGGTTATTCCATAACGGTCAACCAACTCGTGATGACGTCCGTAAAATTTACGAAGGGATGATTTCACCATTTGGAACTCTTGGTTTAATAGTTTAATAGTCAAATGGACTTAACTTACTTGTTGGCATCTTAGTTATATTAATAAGTTTATTTGTTGTATTGTTTGATTCAGTTGTGTTGTATGTCTGTGATGAATGATAACATATCTTGTAACAGTATTAAAACATTTGACTTTTCTACTCTTTACACAAGTATTCCACATTCCAAACTAAAAGACAAATTAAAAGAGTTGGTATTACTTTGCTTCATAAATATAGAATGGCCAACGTAGATACTAGTATCTTGTCTTAGGGAGGGATAAATCTTACTTTGTAAAGAATCATTCTGATTCAAATAAAAAATTCTCTGAAACCGATATTATCAAGATGCTTGATTTCTTGATTGACAACATATTTGTTACGTTCGGAGGACGTGTTTTTCAACAGACTGTCGGCATCCCAATGGGAACAAACTGTGCCCCTCTACTTGCTGACTCGTTTCTTTATTCTTATGAGGCTGACTTCATGCAGGAACTTCTTAGGAAGAAAGATAAGAAGTTAGCAATATCCTTTAACTCTACTTTCCGCTATATAGATGACGTTCTTTCACTAAACAATTCAAAATTTGGTGACTATGTGGATCGCATCTATCCCATCGAATTGGAGATAAAGGATACTACAGATACAGTTAAGTCGTCTTCATATCTTGACTTACATCTAGAAATTGACAATGAGGGTCGGTTGAAGACAAAACTTTACGACAAAAGAGATGATTTCAGCTTTCCAATTGTGAACTTTCCATTTCTAAGTAGCAACATTCCAGCAGCACCTGCATACGGGGTATATATCTCCCAATTGATACGATATTCCCGTGCTTGCATTTCCTATCATGATTTTCTTGATAGAGGGTTACTGCTCACAAGGAAGCTATTAAACCAAGAGTTCCAAATGGTGAAGTTGAAATCATCCCTTCGTAAATTTTACGGACGCCATCACGAGTTGGTTGACCGTTATGAAATAACCGTTTCACAAATGATATCGGATATGTTACTTACGTCGTAACTACAATCCCCTTCCCTTTCATGAATTTGACCTACCGAATTAGACTTTTTACCGGATTTGTAATCACATAAGCAACGCGAGGGTGCCGCATCTGGAGCACGATCTGTTTACCCTTCCGGAGCACCTGAGATCACCCCTAGTTTTTGGTGGGGTTCGTGTTGTTTATTCTTTAGTTTTCTATGTTGTGTCATGTGTACTATTGTTTTTCTGTTTTTCTGTTTGTCTTTTTTCATTTTTAGCCATGGCGTTGTCAGTTTGTTTAAGATTTACGAGTTTGACTGTCCCTTTGGTATCTTTGGTCCCTCTTTTAACACAATTATGACTTAAGTTTAAAAAATATTGTCACAATAACCAATTATGTCTGTTTAGAACGCTCACTCAAATCTGTCAATAATACTGTTTTAGCTCTATTTAGCAAAACGTTTAGGAATTTTGGTCCTCAATGCTCTTCAACTTCGTACTTCATTTGGCATTTTTAACTTTTTGGGATTCGAGCTCACTGATGAGTCTTGTGTAGACAAAACGCGCGTCTGGCGTATATACTAAATTTAGTCCTTGTATATATGAGGGGTTTATTTACGAAACAACAAAACAAAAACCTGTTATACAAGTCAGATGTAAAGCTAGCTATAAACCAGGTTTAACCCACAAACTTCATCGAAAAATTCTTGTATTAGGTGTGGAATACTGCAGAAACTTTTCACTTGATCCAATGCTTGATACACTTGATTTTTTTTCATTTTATGGAAAACCCATTTTTATTTAAACTTGAAGATCGGTATATTTTTTGTACATTTATTCAAATCAACAATGCATAGGGTTTTTTTTTATTAAATCACATAGATGTAGAAAACTGTATGAGGGAATAACCAAATAAAAAGACAAATAAACTATCAAAGATGTAAAACAAACCAAAACATTACAAAGAAATATAACGTCTGAACAAAACAAACCCCACCAAAAGAGGCAAGTGTCAAATAGTCGAGTATCCTTTTACACTACCATCAAGTGACTAAATTTGTTTCGCAACCAATGCAAATGTGAATGCAATGATCAACACTTTGCAATTTTTTACCTGCAACTTCCATAAAAAAAGAACAAAGTATTGCAATTAACATGATTAACCCTTTTTTTCATCAATTATTTTACATTCGGTGTATAAAAAATGATTTACGCTTATGCAATCAACATATCTGGGTTTAGTGTTGGTCTAACCGAAAATGTAAATGTAAGAATGTCAACTTCTTTGATATTTTGACTAATAAACGGTCTTTGAATAAAGTATAGATACTTTAGTAACGAAAGTTATTTGCAACTGTATATCTGCACCAAGCCAGCGGTATTTGTAACAACAAATTTGTTAAATGCCTGATTAAACGTTATAGCGAATGGTGCGTTTATTCCGTCTCCATTATTCATCACCACATCACGGATTCGTCCAACTGGTGAAAAACGTTGAATCTCACTTCTATTAAATTCACTCATATATATATTTCCCTGTTTGTCAACAGCTAAACCTGATTCTCCTGACACCACATAACTGAATAAAATAGTTCCATCTAGCTGAATATGATTAATCAGTTCCATTTTTCTATAAATTATGCTGCCATCAGTAGGATTGTAATACAGAGAGCTTACATAATGAGAATCATCTAATAAATCGCGTAAAACAATGTTCCTGACGATTTCGCCTTTTGATTTCAATATTTTGATTTCTCTTTGTTTACCGACTGCAATGTATTCCCCAGTGGTCGTAATACCAAAGCATTTTTTACCTACTTCAATTGTTTTATCAAGCGACAACGTGTTTGTATCAATAAATTGTACATACGACTTTAATGGCATTGTAACAATTGCTTTGTTGGTTCCATTTAATACAGCAATGCCATATGGTTCACTGGGGACACTAAATATTTTTTTGTATGTTAGGTTATGTTGATTGATTTTGAAGACGTATATGTAACCTCGTCCTTTCGAAAAGTCACAAAGGATTAATTTATCGTCTGCAGTAACAGCTACATCTGAGATGAAACGTCCGACATTTAACTGCTCTGTTATTTCCTTTTTGAAGGTATGCTTGGATTCATCTTTTACTGGCTTAACCTGAGCTTGCTGAAGTTTTACAGGGCTATACTGAGTACAACTTACCGTCCTAACCTTTTCTATCGATCCAATACATATAATGTCAATATCGCTCTTTTTCTCTAATTTTAAAGCTGTCTGTTTGTATGATAGTGTCATATTCTGTACCCTTTTAATAGCATCCTGAACTCCTTTTCCTTGTTCTCGAAGAGTAAGGTACATCTGGTTATTTGAGCCATGTTTATTCAGAAATTCTAATTCCTGCTTCTTCTCCTGCACAACATTATACAATTCTTTAATTTCAGAACTCTCTTTTCCATATAGGTCTATGATGTTCTTCTTGGCATTTGAGAGTTCTGTTATCAGTTTTTCTTCTGAAGCGTTAATTTGTTTAATTAAATTCATTTTCAATTTGCTGATCTCTTCTAGGATGGTCGTTTCTCCACTTTCTAATTCATCTACATAACTATGACGATCCTTTTTTAAATTATCCAAAAATTTAACAATGTTTTGCCACTCATTTAATGTGTCTTCATATAATGCAGACTTTTTAATGTGTTTTGAAGCGACCTCTAACGGTATGACCTCTTTGCAGGATTGATGATCAGATGGGATACATACTCTACAACATACTATATCGTGTTGTGTGCAGTAAAAATCTAGCGGTACATGTTGATGAACCTCGCAACAACTCTTGGCAATCGGTATTTTCGATTTCAAAATTGATGTTAAATCGATCAAGTGATGCGACTTTGTGGCTTTAAATTTCTTATGGTATTCTACACAATCTTTACAAAGATGCTCTTCGCAATCTGAACAAAACCTAATTGCCGCTGAAGATGTTCCTTCTCCAGAACAAGGGTCACAATCTGAATTAAAAGCCATTGTGTTTTTATCCATTTCAACGGGTTTGTTTTGTTGTTATTGGTATGGTAGGCGGCTTACTTATGTAGTAACTGTACCTTTAATACATATAACATAAACAGTATTATACAGCTGTCCTTAATTTAATTTTAGTATTACATTTTGGCGAGTGTCTATATGAAACATGACAATTTTCTGATGTGATTATTTCAAAACCCGATATTTATGTATATATACAGATTTAGCATACAATAGAATAATCTTGTTGGTTAACAATTTTTTAAGGTTCACATACGAGGCGGAATCATTATGTGCACATAATGAACAGGAATGGGCTTTTTATCATGTTGGTCATTTTACCAAATTTACTTTTAATCA
This sequence comes from Mytilus trossulus, assembly GCF_036588685.1. NCBI lineage: Eukaryota > Metazoa > Mollusca > Bivalvia > Mytilida > Mytilidae > Mytilus > Mytilus trossulus. Next base: position 79,812,169 of record NC_086380.1, on the reverse strand, counting down.
ATTGCTAAAAACAACTTTCAACAAGGGAAATACTTTTAAGCAATAAAACAAAGAAAACTTAGTTCTTATTTATTCAAAACACGTAACATTCAATTGTCATAGATGTGAATGATTTTTTACATTGTGACAGATTCAGCTTTCTGTAACATACTTTTAAAAATTGTCCCATTTACTGACCTTAACGAATACAAGTTTAAAAATACTCGTATTATATAAATACCTATTAATTATCGTGGTTTTAATCTGACGAAGTTTGACTGAATTACTGGTCTTTTCTTTAATTTTCATGTAGCAACATGCAAACATATAGGTCTTTACTTATTAGTGAAATAAAAATGTACTTTCGGTTTTGCATAATTTCTTATTTGTAATGTTACTTGTCCTTCCAACTCTCTTCAAATTACATTTTTGGAATGCTTGAATATGTGGATTGGTGAAATGATAATCAACTATAATAATTATGAAAAGATAACAACCTACTACATTTTTACAATGATAATGATAACAATATATCTTACATAATAAATCTTGTTCTATCGTGTGACGTTGTAACAGTGGTGTGTTGTTGATAAGATAGTGTGTATGGTAGCCTTAGAAGGACATATACTCGATATACCTATTTTGAAAAGAGACTTTAACAATCGAAGACATCATGCATTTGCTTATTTGATTTTGATTATTGGTACAGTAATGACAGTTACTTGTTCCTATCTGACTCGTGATTAGTTTGAGTAGATTAATAACACGTTAAACTTACATTTATCATGTTTATGTCAACTTGTTATCTGATTTTGCCATGTGATTATGGACTTTCCTAATTGATTTTCCTCTGAGTTCAGTATTTTTGTGATTTTACTTTTTTGTAACCATATTCTTGCGTTAGATTTTTATTTCTAACTCACTTTCGCAGTTTGAAGTTGCTTTTTATACAGCTAAAACATGTTTACTCTAAGTTATATATGAATTAATTTAAATTTAATCATAAAGTACATTTAGTCGAAATATATAATACCGGTAAAAACATATATTTTTTAAATAATCTACACCAACATGCTCAATATTGTATTCTAATACACACTAGTATGCTACAAATCCGTTTTGAAAAATAATAGTAATTATCATGATGTAAAATTTAAAGATATAATGCTAAGTGGTAACTATAAATAACAATACAAACCTCTCTTATATATGTGAAAAATCCTTGCAACTAATAAAGAAGAAGAAAAAAATAAAGTCAACGTTTGTTTCAAAGAATTTACACCATACTGTGGATTCATTTATTTTCGTGGGTATCAATTTTCGTGGATTGATGGCATTTTTCATTTTCGTTGATATTTGATTTCTTGGTTTTGCCAATCTTTGTATATAAAACCTATGAAACATGTGTAATTCGTTGAATATTTGAATTCGTGGTTCATCTGTACCCAAGAAACCCAAGGAAATTGGTATCCAACGAAAGATATTGAATCCACAGTACATGTTGGTGGTTATATAATCAAGAAATATGCGTATCTGTTCCACTTAGATTAAATTTAAATTGATATATTAGGGAATGTATCACAACATGTATTGATGTGTTTTACCTCTATTCGATATATTAAGTGAAAGCCAGAAATGCTGTCATAGCTCTTATGGGCTACATATCACATAATTGATAGAATATTGTGTACCTAAATATAGCAATCAATATAAATGCAATTGCCATAGATATTTGGATCTAATGTCATACAAATGGAGTACGACAGTCTTAGACTCATATATCAACCAATGAAAATACTTGATTTGATATTTCGAGCACATAATTTGTACTCCGAGTACTGATTTCAATTTAATTACTAAAGATGTAATATTCTAACGATATCAACTGAATCCGTCAATTCATTCTTTATTTAACATTTGTAGTGAAATGTAGCTTTTGTTAGGTGTGGATGGTTTCATTCATACTTAATGTGACGAATAGCAATAAAAACGATGTTTATTTCTGTAATGTGGAGTGATTTTATGTCAAGAATTCAACATTTAAAAGAACCAAGCCTATTATTTCCTATACTGATTATGTTGTGTCTTTATGCTTTGAACAATTTGTTAAGCTATGAATATCTGTATCTTTATATAATCGACAAAAATCATCTACTCAAATTCAGAGGGAAACTAGATTAACTTAACAAAGATGATTTCATGTACGACTTAATGTGAAGTGTGCATTGCTCTTTTTTAATACTGTACGGTGGTTTATACTTTCAACTTTCTACGGCATGTGTTCTCAAGTGGCTTGTTGTCTCATTGACAATCATACACTACTTCTTATTGCATAGCAATATGTTTGTGTTGGTCATATTATAAATTAGCATCATGTTACAATATTAAAGCTTTTGAACTTTAAGACACATCTGCTGATTTAGTTTAAACATATTCTATTTGCTCAAAGAAAAAAAGATCAGACACAATTAAAACATACTTAAAAAGTCTTCTGCGCAATACAATATATATATTGACCATATGAATATTCCGACCATACGCGTACAGTCGGACCTGTAACGTACTAATATTTTTTACATTTACCTTTTTGAAGTTCGTGTATGTTCCTTAGCAGTTGCATTTTTTTTGTAAAGTGGCTAAATATTCTAAAACAATTGTCCTCCCACATTATATTTAATTCTAATATTTTCAATTTTAGTGATCATAATTCAATTTTTTTACTGAGTGATCGACATGCCAAATTTAAGAGATTGACAGATGAAAATAGCGTGATTTGCCAACTTCTTAATATTAATCAGACCGTACGCGTATGGTCCAAATACTCATACGGTCTGGCATATATATAAGGCAACACAATTGAACGTGAGCATGCATCTTTTAATAAAAACAATATATATTTTACTACACCATACTGAATAATGGAGAGGGAATGAGGAAAGAAAGACAGAGATCAGGATGATGAAAGCAGGTTATGAATATTATCAATCTTTTCTCAATCTCACACTTACAACGTATTACCGGAAGTCGAAAAGTTCTTTTAAACTGGGTGATGTCCACGAATAATTTGGTTTAAATTGTTATAAATATAAGTAGCTGCAGAAACCAAAACTAGTTTATCCTTGCTGATTAAAATGTTATATTCACTAAACTCAAAGACAACGTAATATACCTATTTTAATCATGTCAGTTACTCTGACAAAATCTTATGATGGGATAAAATTCAGATCTATTCAAATATTGTGTTTATTCACAATTTTATGAATGACCATGTGTACTCCGCATGTAATTTCTTTCCCCTTTGAATGGGCAATAAGAAACTGTTGGATCTTTAATTTGCAATAACGAAGAACACAAAAACATAAAACACTTCAAATTCCTATCGTTTGCATCTGTATACTTTACTATTTCAAGTCATTTATAATTAAATATCTAATCAAAATATAAGTATCGATTACTCAGATGCGAACAACACTTACATGTACTAGAATTCAAAGAGCGGATACGACAATGTATTCAAGACCACGTTTTTTTAATATGAAAATTTTCCAAATTAACAATTATATATCGTTAATAATAACACTTTAATTCTTGACATGAAAAAACGCTGTTCTAGAATCTGATAACCTGGGAAGTATTTTTACCACATATATCAGAAAATCAATGTAAAGATGATGTATAACAAGATCATTTAATGATAAAAACATACACAAAGTTTTGCTATTAACTCAATATATTTTAAAAAAAGAATTTATAAACAAATGTGATTGTTTTAACTAAATGAAGGGCTATCATTTCAAAAGAACAACGTATTTTCCGTATAATCATTGATGAAACTGGCTTACCCGAGGGTATCACCAGCCCAGTAGTCAGCACTTCGGTGTTGACATGAATATCAATTATATGGTCATTTTTATAAATTTTCTGTTTACAAAACTTTGAATTTTTCGAAAAAACTAAGGATTTTCTTACCCCAGGAGTAGATTATCTTAGCCGTACTTGGCACAACTTTTTGGAATTTTGGATCCTCAATGCTCTTCAACTTTGTATTTATTTGGCTTTTTAACTATTTCGATCTGAGCGTCACTGATGAGTCTTATGTAGACGAAACGCGCGTCTGGCGTATAAAATTATAATCCTGGTACTTTTGATAACTATTTACAGATTTTTTTCTACATTACGTAGAATAATTAAATAACAACGAAAATTATCTCAATAATAAAAATGCATTAAAATCATACAATAGCAGTTCTATCTTAAAAAAAAATATTGATTATTGTTTAAAGTCCAGCGGCAAATGATAATATTCAGATTGAAATTATACCTTAGTACTTATTAGTAAATACAATGGATTGTATGTGGTGAAATATGCCACACAAGAAATTGTTGACAGCCCAAAACATAACCAAAATTATAGGCCAGTTGTTTTTTAAGCTGTGCAACATATCATGATACACAAGACATAACAAAAAGTAACAACATAACTATTTATTCAAATCTTTTATTTTTTACGGTTTATGTCCTACTGGATATTCACAGAGCGCAGGCGAGTGCAAATTACAGCTTCTATGGTCCCAAAAGTATCCATTTTCTGGGTCACTTGAGTCGGCCCTTCCCATGCTAGCACAGTGTTCACCATCGGGTTTTGTGTGACTATGTGATCCAGGTCTCCAATGTGAGTACACGTGTTTGCCTAAAAGGGTTCCAGTGCTCATCCACTGCCACGGTCCACTGAAACTTGACGAATTCCTATAAGCGTCAATCCAATAATGAGGCGCTGTAATAAACTAAACAATCAAACGTAGGAAATCCGTTTGAAAATGAGAAAAAAAAACCAACGTGTTTACGAAAACAATAACAGTTTATTCTATGAAATTAAAAAAACATATCAATATAATCAGAGGTTATTGATACTTATGTTTAAAATATCATTGATTTCAATCGTCATGTGTTATTATTAAGGGCAAAGAATCAAGTAATAATATCATTGTTATATATACTACTGGAATAATTATTGTTCACTTTATATTATTTTGAATGAAAATTTTTAATTTGATTTTTATTTCCTGAAACTGACTATTAGCCACATATAATAAAGAAAGACGTAAATGTCAAAGGTATTCATCAAAGGTGTTGATACATTATAATTAAACTATAGGCTATAATAAAAATATATGAGAAACCAATGTTAAAAATAACTTTAAATTAAGAAATTGATATATTAATGAGTCATTCGTTTGACGAATATCAGAAGTGTATATCAAATAGGTTTTTTTATTTTGTATTACTATGATTAGATTATGTTTTTGATTAGACTTTTATGATAAAATAACGTTTGAAAAGTTAATTCAAAGTTGCAGTTGGAAATTTATAAATTAAAAAAGATTCAGTCCGTTTTAATTGATTATTACTATTATTGAGGTACTCGACTGTAATTCAGTGATTGTCGTTTGCTGCTGTTATATTTGTTTTGCTTATCAGTTCAGCTGTTGATTTTTGTTTGAAAAGTTTCCTATTGTTTATAATAATAAATATTGTATTATCCGAAAGTGGTTGGTGGTGCTTGTTTAGGCTCGTGTTATCAATGGATGGCCGAACTTGCCAAAATTCTCAATCTTTCTATTTCCGTCCGTTGATTCATTTTATACTTTATACTCTTATCATAGTTATTTCATTGGCTATATGAGGTTATCAACGCGCATGTTGTATATGTTCAATATATGTATACAATGTTTATTGTATTACCCTTATGTGGTTGCTGGTGTTGGTTTAGGAGCTGTGTTATCATTATATTTTCGTTTTTACTGCTAACTATTGCTAGTCTGCTGCACAATGCTAAACACTCTTTCTGCAGAAAAAAAGAAAAAAAAACATTATTCTAAAATCAGAAACGAAGACATAGCGTTAACGGAACGGATCTCGTTCAAGTATTGGTGGTAGGGCAAGAGTTCATACTTGGTAAGCCGCTAACCCAAGGCATACATCATTGTATACCGGCAGCTTGTTCCTGTTTATGTATTTAGATACATTTTTTGTGACAGTTCACTTTCATAGCTCTCATTCGACGGATGCATTTCAATGGGTACTATAAATTTCTCAGCTTTACTAGATTTATTTATTAATCTTACAATTGAACCTTCAACTATAAAGATAATATTACCATTTTGTTTCATAATCAGTTTTAATATAATCTAGATAAATGTTCTGAAATTAAAACAAAGGGATCTTATGAAACTCCGAGTCTGCTTCATACATAAACTCACGGTTTTAAATCGTACATTTGTGTAAAAAGGATGTTAAAGAAAATAATAAACTTTTCGATGAATGTAATGATCTTGTTCCCGTCCTTTGAATTAAGTATGAGTATTTGAGTACATATTTATTTTATTTTATTGACCTCACGGAGAGGGGACAATGATAAATGAATTTCTGCCTACAAAAATGTGTGTGACCAATGCTTTTACACCACTATAATTACAGAACATTACTTTCTCAAATAAACGTTGTACCTATGATAAAGATAAAACAAATACAATTGAAGCTTCTGCTCTTCATACAACAACAGCAACACGTTTTTTGGTCAACGCTTATACACCCCAATGGAATTTAAGAAAGAAGCATTACTTTCTAAATTAGTCTTTGAACTATTGATATAGATAAAAGACATATATTTTCGTTTTCCGCTCTTCAAAAACAAAATGTCCTTTGGTCAACGTTTTGATGCCCCAATTAAATAACAAATCTTAGGGTAACTTTGAAAGTATGATGAGGATAAAACACATACACTTGCTTCCTCCATTGTTCTTCCGTGTCGACCAAAAAAGTAACAGCTTTCCCCTATTCTTGTAAACTTGTATGGACAGGTGTTTTCCATATTAGGTCTACAATCTTAAAAATCAACAAAACAAGGAGATAATGTGGTATCACATTCACATGCATATAATTAGTATAATACGTATATTTAGATAATATACGTATAGTGTCTTGAAATATGAAATTTATTTGTATGAGGCTTGTACCGAGCATTTTCCCGCTTCGTGCCGAATACAAATAAATTTCATATTTTGAGACACTATACGTTTATTGTTTTTATACTGAATTCGCTAAAACATTAAAAAAAATTTAAAAAGTATGTAACAAACATGGTGAAAAAATGTTTGGAATTTCCCTCTTGGGGTACCATTTTGGGGAATTTCCCTATGAGCGTAATCCAGGCGGTAAGATATTGACATTTTAAGGAATTAGAAAGAGAAAATGAACTTACTTAATAACATTGGATAAACAAGGTATATAAATTACCAATTTGAAGACAAAACAAGTTTAAATTCATAAAGGTTTGACCATTGTTACTAACGTTGCCATGGTTGTGACGTGATGTTGTTGACGAAAAACGACAGTTTCTGTAAGTAGGCGGGGCTTATAAGTTAGTTGAGGTCATTGACGTTTAAAGCTAACGTTTATATGTATAGCTTTATCTGTATAGTCAAATAGCTGATTGCAGTATAAGAATGAATTCAAGATGAGTACATATGTCAATGAAACATTTAACCAACAGATGGTGATTCAAAGAGCAAGAAAAGACAGGCGTTTATAAAACAAACTTTTAATCATCTTATCTTCGATATCTTAGACCAACATAATACAATCAGATGTTTCTTTCATTACAATCTGTAAATTTGATTCGCTGACAACAATCGAGTGGCACTTCAATATCAATATATCCTATTTTCGTATAATTACATTAGATGTATTTTTCATTATAATACTTTATTCTGATTAACTCCACATTACGTCGCGCTTCACACACTTCGGTCAACGCTTTTACACCCCAATGAAGTTACAAAAAGAAGCGTTCAATTCTTAAATAAAACAACACTGCTATGCCTGCACGATCTGTTTGTGACATTGAAAAAATAATGCATGTAAAACCAAATGAAAAGCTTGAATATATGTGTTGTTTACAAAGCGAAAGAAGCACCTCATATTTTTCATGATTATAGCATAAACATTTAGTTATAAATATTGAACGCTGTTTGTACAACTTTGTAGGAATGCCAAAGCGTTATTTTTTTCAAACACTTTTCAGATGAAGCAATATAACACTACTAGTGTGATGTGCTTCAAGGAATGCTTTTAAACACCAATAATATCATAAAAAAGAAACATTAGATCCTCAAATTACCATTAAGAGACTGTGCCCACTATTGATTAATACTATGGCCTTTTTTTCTTAGGTATAGTTTATAAGATATAGGATGGAAAGTCAAACAAAAAGTTTAAAGTTGATTTTAGGTCGTTTACTTTGTATTTACCTTTTGATACACGCGACAAATGCTAAACACAACATTATAATATAAATATCAAAGTTGTTTGCTTTCATAATGACGTATATCCTACATATCATTGTTCAGCTATGGCGTTGTCAGTTTATATTCAATCTATGAGTTTGACTTTCCCTCTGGTATCTTCCTCCCCTCTTTTGATGATGTTTCAATAGTAAAAATCAATATTTCTCAAACAAATTCTTAATTGTTTTATGCTATGTACAGCCCTCATGAATTTGTACTTGTCATTTCTATACATGACTATGCGGTATAGGATTTCTTTATTGTTGAAGTCGATCTATATAAAATTTTGTAAATATATGTGTCATTTGGTCACTTGTAAAAGTTGTTTTATTGGCAATCATACAAAATATTTCATGATTATTTGATTATTTGATAATCTAGGTCTATATTTTTGAATATTTGATCTGTTTAAAACAAAATAATAATTTACGATTATGTGATTATATTGGCAAAATATGTGTGATCATGTAATTTCTTGCACACCCCACGAGGGACCCCTCTTCTTTTTTTATATTTACGTACCTGTTGGGAGACCCAGATGGTTATGTGGATGTACTGCTGCAGTTGTTTTGTGTACAATTGTACTTGATACACTTTGAGTTGTTAACGGGACCTGTGTTGTTGATTGTACTGGAGTAGTTGTAGCTGGAACATGATTCCCGTTGCAAAAATCGCTATCGCAGCACACACCATCTAATTGCTTTGCTAGTAAATCCCTGCAGTTCTACATAAATGAAATTTTAAATATACAAAAGTCGAAATTCAATGACAAGTGTTCTCCTTTTACTACACTTCATATTCTCAATTTTATATTGCAATTTATAGTAAATAAGTTCTTACTTTAGTTCTAAGTTGTTCCTCTACGCACATTGATTTATGAACCCGCTCCTACTTCATTTGCAAGATACCCATCAATTGGTTTCTAGAACAACTTTAAAAACTCATAACGAATTTCAAGTATATATTTTATCACGACAAAAGCACTTTTTATAATTTACAATTATAGATCGTAATTAAACTTCCCAAAAACATCAGTTTACATGTTAGAGCATTGGAAACATAATTGTTAGACGCCTTTTATCATATCGTGTGTTGTTGCTCCACTGAAACATGTTCAGGGATTGGTTGATCGTTCAACAAATGTTTATATCTATTATCACCTGCTTGTATCCTCGGCATATCACGAACCTGTAATTATAAGGTTGTCGTTGTGTTCCGTAAGCAAACAAATTTGCTTTTCATCTTTTGTTATGTTCAGCATTTTAAATCAAGCCGTTATTTTCTCTACGATTTAGGTGGGGTTTTTATTTTCTGGTCTTTTTGGAAATTATTTTACGGTAAGGGTTTTGCTCATTGTTGAAAGCCATAATGTTTTCCATAGTTATCCTCGTCATTAGATATCTGAATAGTTTTTGCATTGGCAGTCATAAAACATCTCACTTCCTTACACAACTTCTCAATATTTTGTAACAGATAAAAGAAAATGTTACCCAAATATTAAAGTTGAGCAACAAGTTATTTTTATCAGAGGATCAGATTTAAAATTCAGATTCAAAAGAAAATTTAACCATGCAAATAACTTACTATCGGGTAAGACTTCTTGTTAAATGCATAGTCATTTTATTCAGATGCTATTTATTTGCATTACATTTGAGTTTCGAGTATATGCAATACGTGACCCTCAACAAGTTAGGACACTGTTTTCTTATATAATAAGAATTGCATATGAATCCCACATCTCAAAAACATTGACAATTTATGTAAAATTTGTTTATTTGGTTTTACTTTATCTTAGACTGCGTTTAGGATATGGTTTGTCATTTCGTTTAATATTGTGGAAGATTATAACTTTACTAAACAACTTACCTGTTTAGCAAAACATCCTAATTTATATCCTTGTTTAAAATTGTATACATGACTCTCGACAGCGATACAACTTTCCTTGAAATTGTAAACACTCAATCATTATATGATAAAAATAAAATGGCTGTACCAAAAAGTAAAAACACAAAAATACCGAACTCCGAGGAAAATTCAAAAAGGAAAATCCAAAATCAAAAGGCAAAATCAAAAGTCCAAACACATCAAACGAATGGATAACAACGGCCAAGTTAGGCATATGACAGTTGTTATCTATTCGTTTGATGTGTTTTAACTTTTGATTTAGCCATTATAAGTTATATGGTTCGCTACTGACCCCCTACGGATCAATAGAGGGTGAGTAAAATCCACAGGGGTTAGGCCGGAGGATTTTATTCACCCTCTATTGATCCTTAGTGGGTTAGTAGTTTGGACTTTTACTGCTGCGTTTTGTGGAAAAATGAAAAGTGAAAAACAAAATCATTTATAAATGACGTCACAATTAACGCGTCATGAACCCCCTATGAAATTAACTAACCCCCAACGGTCTCGTAGGGGGTTACTACGTAACGGCGTTAAACCAATCACAACGTGATAATTTACCAGCGGTGCGACAATTTATAAGGGAATTTCGTGTTGAATTTTCCTCGGAGTTCAACGAAAAGTAAAATCACAAAATTACTGAACTTTTAGGAAAATTCAGAAATATTAGATATGTTTTCATCTAGTTTATTTCTAACGATTGTCATCAATATAATGAATAACAGCATTTTTTTCTAGACTATCATATAGGATATTAACATCCGAGAACGTTTTTAAAAACTATCTGAAGTTATTAACATACACATATGTATAGAATTGGTCTTGTCTTCTTTTGTATTGTTTGCATGATGTCTTTTTGACGTTGATGGCATCTTTCTTTCTATGTATATCAATGATCCCAAAAACAATGTTCACAATACGTTTTTGAAGAGTGTTTGTGATCAAAAGATTGAAAAACAAGCGACAGGTCTGATAGCCGAAAGAAAACAAACTCACACCACATCTTCCTATATCTAAAAACAATATTCATTTAACTATTTCTATTTTATATTCTAATATGACGTACTTCTTTCGCTTTGTTAATAAACCAATAAAATGTGTTTGCACATGCGTATATTGATTGTTTCAGATAATGAATTTTATAAATTTGGCATGCAATTAATATATTCCATGTTAAAACTACAATAAAGTATAGTTTGCATCAATTATTTCTTAAACACTGAAGTAAAAATAGCCTACCTCATTTCCATTGCACGTTATTCTGTTTCTGCAATTCCCTGGAAGGTCAACACTTGCACACTCATAGCAAGTCAGAGCTTTGAAAATAAAATGAAAATATGGTAATGTCAATATTCCGATCAACCAATTAAAAATACATTATGAGACTCAGAATCCCTACATGACCTTCTTTTCGTTCTTTTTTTATATTGAATGAGAGAATGATAAAAATGACGTACATTGACATGTTAAGACGTAACTAAATATAATAAACATGATAAACCGAAATAAGATATATTAAGTCAAAACCAGAAGTATCAAGACATATCAAGTGATACCATATTACATCAAAACGGAGCAAAAAAAAGTTTTAAGATTAGTGAAGAAATATCAAATCATATTAAGACGAGTTAATTCTCAGTCAGTCATATCAAGACATATCAAGCCAAGTGAAGATATATATATATCAAGTCCTATCAAGTTGAAGCCATAATAAGACTAGCCAAGATCATCTCAAGACACATCAAAATATATCAAGACATATCAAGTAATATCAAGTTATATATAATTATTTGATATATCAAAACATTCATATGAAGACGTATAAGGATATATATAATAAGACATACCAAGTTTACCAATACTAATCATGCAAAACTAGTCAAAAACATATCAAGTGTGCCAAAACATAGCTTGATAAACCAAAGTATACCAAGGAGTAACTGCAGTAACTAAACGAAGGGCTACGACTAGTCAAAACATATCACGTGTTATGCACTTAAGAACATATCGAGGTAAAGCAAGACATATCAAGACAACCTAAACTACATAAGTGTCCTTACAAACAACGGTATATTGCTGGGTCTTCCAAGTGCTCCACGAAACCCCTTTCTATATTATTAACATCCATTTTATCAGCAATCAAAGACGGGCTTCAAAGTTATTGTGAAACTGCCTATTCTAGAAGTGGCGTGAATCAGATGTGGATACTTAAAAATTCCAAAGATCTTTTAGAGTACATACAATCTAACTCTCTTTCATCTTGCAACAGTATATAAACATTTGACTTTTCTACTCTTTACACAAGTATTCCACATTCCAAACTAAAAGACAAATTAAAAGAGTTGGTATTACTTTGCTTCATAAAAAAGAATGGCCAACGTAGATACAAGTATCTTGTCTTAGGGAGGGATAAATCATACTTTGTAAAGAATCATTCTGATTCAAACAAAAAATTCTCTGAAACCGATATTATCAAGATGCTTGATTTCTTGATTGACAACATATTTGTTACGTTCGGAGGACGTGTTTTTCAACAGACTGTCGGCATCCCAATGGAAACAAACTGTGCCCCTCTACTTGCTGACTTGTTTCTTTATTATTATGAGGCTGACTTCATGCAGGAACTTCTTAGGAAGAAAGATAAGAAGTTAGCAATATCCTTTAACTCTACTTTCCGCTATATAGATGACGTTCTTTCACTAAACAATTCAAAATTTGGTGACTATGTGGATCGCATCTATCCCATCGAATTGGAGATAAAGGATACTACAGATACAGTTAAGTCGGCTTCATATCTTGACTTACATCTAGAAATTGACAATGAGGGTCGGTTGAAGACAAAACTTTACGACAAAAGAGATGATTTCAGCTTTCCAATTGTGAACTTTCCATTTCTAAGTAGCAACATTCCAGCAGCACCTGCATACGGGGTATATATCTCCCAATTGATACGATATTCCCGTGCTTGCATTTCCTATCATGATTTTCTTGATAGAGGGTTACTGCTCACAAGGAAGCTATTAAACCAAGAGTTCCAAATGGTGAAGTTGAAATCATCCCTTCGTAAATTTTACGGACGCCATCACGAGTTGGTTGACCGTTATGGAATAACCGTTTCACAAATGATATCGGATATGTTCCTTACGTCGTAACTACAATCCCCTTCCCTTTCATGAATTTGACCTACCGAATTAGACTATTTACCGGATTTGTAATCACATAAGCAACACGACGGGTGCCGCATGTGGAGCAGGATCTGCTTACCCTTCCGGAGCACCTGAGATCACCCCTAGTTTTTGGTGGGGTTCGTGTTGTTTATTCTTTAGTTTTCTATGTTGTGTCATGTGTCCTATTGTTTTTCTGTTTGTCTTTTTAATTTTTAGCCATGGCGTTGTCAGTTTGTTTTAGATTTACGAGTTTGACTGTCCCTTAGGTATCTTTCGTCCCTCTTTTAAAGACATAGAACATGTAGATCAATCTAGACATATTTAGAAATGGGAGTCATACAAATCAAGATATATTAAGTTATACCAAGACTAATCAGGATATACGAGACGTAGAAAGACATATGATATTTTCCATATAGTACAAAAGAAATATTTGATATTATACTTACAACATTTGCCACAAGTCTGTGGACACATAGATGCCACACAAGACAGGATGCATCCATTGTTTTCCGACAGATATCGACAAACTTCAGTGTCCTTCTCAAAACAGGCAGAACTAAACCCGTTTGTGTTACCGGAAGGTTGCACTTCATGGAAAAGAAATTAACATAACCCAAATATATTAACAGATGATGATGAATTGGCGAGTAGCGAAGGTACAGAGCAGAACAATAACATGTTATAGCACCTGCGATCACCCCTAGGTTTTGGTGGAGTTCGTGTTGTTTATTCTTTCGTTTTCTATGTTGTGTCATGTGTACTATTGTTTTTCTGTTTGTCTTTTTCATTTTTAGCCATGGCGTTGTCAGTTTGTTTTAGATTTATGAGTTTGACTGTCTCTTTGGTATCTTTCGTCCTTCTTTTATTGGGATATTAAAATTGCTTTGTACTTGATCGGCACACTGAGTCTATTTTAAAGTGTTATCGCGCTATGTAACAGTTTCCAAAAAATCTGTAATCGCATAATACTCTGACACACTATTGTGGTTCCGTTCTGACGAGTCTCAGCTCTTAAGGAGCACATGAAACTTTCCAAGTCTTGGTTTAACCCTTCAGGACATTAAACGTAAAAATCGACGATAAAAGATAGTGCTATTTCATTTTCTATTTTAGTTCCACTTTTGTTTATGATGATCAAATATATTCAATTGTTTTTTTTAAATAAAAGTAATTAAAACATTTAGATCACTTTCATATCTAGAATCAAATTTAGAATTTGACCACGAGGATCGGTTTACTCGTATCTTCCACTTGTCGTATCCACAATCGCGTCCATTAAGATGAACATCACGACGGAAGCAGAAGTGGAATAGGAACTAAGTAGCAATATGGGACTGCCAGGATTTTGTCTGTTGTACCTTAGTGTTCTTAGTGTTGTTTTGTGCATTGTTATTTATGCGGATTCTATTTTTCCTTTAGACATGGTAATAAACTGGATGTCGACCCCGGTTTATTCAAATCGCATATGATCCCTTTATCCAATACAAGTACTGTAGTTTTCAAACGTGACTTTAACATATACTTACCTTAGACTAATATACAGGTATTTTAATTCATTATAATTCATAAAAATTAAAATTAAAAACCTACCCGGAATTATCGTTGGAAGAGTTATTTAATCGGGTTCCTCGTACTTATTGCATATGATCCCTTTATCCAATACCAGTACTCACCCTGTATAACCCCGATACAGATGAAACCGGACGTTGACGCGTTCGAATCGAACACACCGTGTAACACTGAGTTCAGACAGTAAGAGATTCATACTTTTAAAGACAATCTAATATCTATTCTTCGGATATTTTGCTCCAATATATTATTTGCCATAATACTCATTAGTTAGTGAAAGCTTTTTCAAAAATGTGACATTTTTATATACAAACATCAAAAAACGCATGACGATATCAATAATAAAACGTGCTTGGTATTTTTAAACATTCAAAACTTAACGTTTCTCATACCTCATAGTTTTTAAAACATAAATTTTTGAAAACTTCATAGTATAAATTAACAAACTTATAAAGGTCATTTGTTTATGTTGTATCTAGAAACAAAAATATACACGTTTTAAAGTGTCTTTATTTTCTCGGTGTGTACGCTTCGTTGTCATTACACCTTTTTATACTGTACGCTTCGTTGACACAATATTGCGTTTGTCAATGAATTTTGCATGTATTTAATTATGCATTGATATGATTATGATCAATATGCATGTTTGAAAATAATAATTTACCACCATAACATACAGACAGCAACTCATTATGTCCGTTGTATTGTCGAAAAACTCTTGGAGGAAATTGTTACATGTAAAAAATTCTCATGTCTACGAAAGTGTGAATTGGTAGGAAAAATTTAAATACAATAACTCGACAGATGCAACTATGACTAAGCGAACAGATACACACTTCCCATTTCTAATTTGATAGCATTTTTGAAAGTGTTTACGATACGACAGTCAATGTACGATTAGGTGGTTGGTTGGGTGCCCGCTAACATGTTTTATCCCGCAATTTTCTGTATGTGCCTGTCCAAAGCCAGGAGCGTGTAATTCAGTAGTTATATCTATTGTTTTGTTCACTATTTTGTGCTTAAATTGGGCCGTTAGTTTTCTCGTATGAATTGTACTACATTTGTCATTTCGGTGTGTTTTACAGCGGTGTGGGCTTTGTTCATTGTTAGAGGCCACCTATAGTTGTTCATTTTTGTTTCGTTTGGTCTCTTGCGAAGAGCTGTTTCAATACTACATCTACTTTTTGATATGGAAAGCAATCAAAAACAATCAATGAATTACATGTTAAGACTATTGGCCTGAATCTCAGAGGCGGGTTCTAGGGGTCATAGATTACCATAGAGTTACATTAAGGCTAAAGAATATGTGTATACAATGAACATGTAACTGATAGCCATCAATAGTAATACAGTTACTTTAATATGAAGATATGAAGACGTAGAGACAATTCTTAATATTAACTGGTTTGCTTTCTACAAAATGTGTTTGTGTTTGTTTAATTTTTAAGGTATAAAGATATGCTTAAATTCCTCGAACATTACAGTCTATCTACTGTGGTGTAAAGGTATAAAGACGTCCGGAATTACGTCAGGGATGTTATGACTGCCACTGGATAAACTGATGTATATTCCCATCCACACAATTAAACGGGTGGCCAACTTCGGTCAGAAAAAGACCAAAGTGATCATATCTAAAAGTATATTTCCTAGCTACCCTTCACCAAATTCTTTCATAAATAAAGAAATAAAAATAAAAAAATATTTTAACCATTGATTCGTCAATTAGTTTATTTAGCGCTGTTTGGCAGGAATGACCTTGTCTGAAACCTGACATGAACATTAATTTAAGAGTATTGACAATATCTTGGTTGTTATAAACCGTTTGATTTTCATACTGCATTTTAGGTGCGAAACTATTATCCTCTTTTGGATACTGTTTATATTTGGCATTGTTCAAGTTCATGCGTTTTATTACGTCTTTACCTAAAAGCGTAGGATATACGGATTAACACTTAAGGTACAAGATTTACTTCTAAGTTCGCTTTGAAATAACTTTCAGTTACTACAATTACTTCTTTATCGATATTTATGTATACAGTTTGTGTGCGTTTCTACCGACATTTTGAGTTTAGACAATTGCAACTGAACTTTTTTATCATGTTGTGCTATAACACTAGTGTCTTAGGTTAATGAGTTGGTTGGGGCGCACATGTTTAATCCACCGCACTTTTTTTTGTCGGTCCAACGTCAGGATTCTGTAGTCAATTGGTTATATAGAGCTGTCGGTTTTAAGTTTTCATATTTTTTTTTATATCGGGGCCTTTTTAGCCGACTTTATGGTATAGGTTTTCCTCATTGTTAAATGTTGTACATTGGACTATAATAATTGCTTTATACACCAACTTCATTTAAACTTTGTTGGAAAGTTGTCTCACTGGCCATCGCACCACATCTACAAAGCTTTATATGTAAAAACAATATAATAAAAAAATAAAGTAGTTGGAATGCCATCTATGGCGTTCGGCAAATTAAGTTCCACGAGCTCCTACATGTATGTCTGCTTTCGTCTAGACGAATTTGGACCAACATCTGCATTTGGAAGAGCCTCAAATTGCGAAAAGGAAGTCATTAAAGTTTAAATGACTGTACTATACTTTTTGAAACTCTATTTCCTCTGGAATATATCTATTAACTGTTGATTTCATCTGGAATAACATTGAAATTCTCAATTTTCAATAAAAACATTCCAAGCAGATGTACGCTGGTTAAATATATCAATTTTGGCTTTGTATGACAGATATTTAAAGTTCAACTTCTTTGACTAAGTTAACAGATAAACATTAACAAAAAAATACGGAAAAAGGGTCGCCGACACCATCTCGAAAACCTTGACAAGAAATTGATTTGTGGTGGTTTTGTCAACGAACTGTACAGTGATTATTTCAAAACGCACAACGAACGCGACACATTTGGTGGAACGAACAATACAGTCAGAGAAAATTTATTTTGTATGATATTGCGTATATTCTAAGTTCTGGGGCACATTTGAAGGCACGTAGTAATTCCATGTATAGTTATTTAGTAATGCTTACAGTATTAATACGCAAAGGTGTATGCACGAAATGATATTCAGCATTGGTTACATCATAAACCGTATGAAATTGCACCATGTCTGTGCGTTTTGCATCTAGCAGTGTTATCAAACGTTTTATACAATATCTAAAACTTACAACAACTGTATAATTGAAAAAATAAACTAACATACACATTGACATATTTATATATACTCAAATAAATCGTAGAAAGGCATTCAAAGTTGTTGTCATCCAAAATATTGTCCTGATCATCGCTTCGAACGCGTCAACGTCCGGATTCATTTGTATCGGGGTTATACGGGGTGGTACTGTAGTTTATAAAGGTGACTTAAAAATATACTTACCTTAGACTAATATACAGGTATTTTAATTCATAATAATTCATAAAAAAAAACATACCCGGAATTGTCGTTGGAAGAGTGATTTTATCGGGTTCCTCGGACTTATTGCATAAATCTGAAGAACAACAGCCTCCAACTAAATCAACATCTCGTTTGAATTTTGACTGAGTGGGTTGTGGCTGAACGCCAAACAAATCATTACATACCTATTATAACAATTAAAAACTAGAAATAATAAGATGCGATATGAGGGTCAATAAAACAACTATCCATCCAAGACAAAGTATAAAAGCAAAACAATCAAATGTCAAAGTATGAACTTTAACATCGAGCCTTGATCACACCGAACAGCTAGTTATAAAAGGCTACAAAATGACTACTGCAAAACAAGTCAAACGGTCTAACCTTTTTCAAACAATTTCCTTATAATAATGGATTCTATTTTTTATATTACAAAATAGACTTATTTTTTTTTTTAATTCTGAACACATATGGTTGATTGTTGGTTGCGTCACGTATTGTGTAACATATCTCATGCATGTTCAGGAAGATTATTCGAATCTAAAACTCTCAATATTTGTATCTTGTTTCGTGTACTACTGGATTTTTTCTAGTAGCTCTGCATGTGTCTTCTTTTAAACACGTACAACTTATCAAATACTTGCCAATGTATCTACACATCCAAGCTGGAACTTCTTCTCAAGAGAAGTTGTTACTGTTTGACTTACAATGCAGGACTGAAACCAACATCATATTGATATAACAATAAAATTATGATAGTAGAAAGAAAAGAAAACCAATTCAACCGAACGAGAGATAAGAATATAAAGATGAAACAATCAATTTCTTATATCTGTTATGCAATTAATTGTAAAGTTTTCTTTTATTGATTTTGATGTATTTTTGATGATTGTTTTGTAAGTCCATTATCATTTAACAAAAAATGGAGGATTTAGATTAAAAAAGTATATATTTAAATTCAGCGTGCTGTCTTATGTCGTACCGTATATTTGTTTGTATTTTTTTTGTTGAAAATAAATGAAATAAAGAACTAAAATATGATACATAAACGTATTTCATTTTTATTTTCGTTTAAAATTGTGGTTATAACATGTATAAGGCCTACATTGTATTCTATATAACATTTTACTTCCAGGTCTGCTTTTTCGCAATTGCAGAATGTTTGGTTTTTTCGTATATCGCATGAACGGTTTACCAATAGCAGCATACATAGAATTACAGTATGATATTTAAGCCGTAAGAGTTTGCTGTACATGCGCTAAGGATAATACCATTTGATGTCTATTTAATTGAACTACACTTACCATTGACATATTGCCACATTGAACTGTTTGATTACAATCTGAAGGATGATCTACATGTTCACAAGAATAACATTTCAGGGCTAAAATGAAAAAAAATCTATTATTTAAATCTGACGAAGAGCGGTGTTACTTCTATAGTAAAGAAACTGACTATGCAATGTTCACCCTGTCGACAAAACTGGAAACGATCCGTTTGTACTGCATATAATTTCCTCTTTGATTTTTTTCTTTCTTCTTTATCTTTATGGGTTTGTACTTTCAACACGGATTTACGCGTCTTAATTTTTTTTACTTAATAATATTTATATAAATATTTTATATGGTCTGTCAAATTATTTATCAGATATCGATGACATTTAGTTAGACAAAAAATATTAAATCCAATGACCTTAAAAGAGAAATCATTATATTAAGAGTAAATACGCTATAAAACTCGCAATTAGTAGGTTATTAACAAATAGTATGTTAAAGGTGAACTGTAGGAGTAGGAAATCACATTAAACTAGACACCCTTTAATACTTACGACACAGGCCACAGATACTAAGAAAGAGAGTTGCAAAACAGTTGTCCTGACACATGTCTTGTTTAATGGCAGCTAATCTTTGACAACCTTTAATACTTACGACATAAGCCACAGGTCCTAGGACAGAGAGTTGCCAAATAGTTGTCCTAACACATGTCTTTTTTGATGGCAGCTAGTCTTTGACACCCTTAAATACTTACGACACATGCCACAGGTTCTAGGACAGAGAGTTGCTAAACAGTTGTCCTGACACATGTCTTGTTTGATGGCAGCTAGTCTTTAACACCCTTTAATACTTACGACATAGGCCACAGGTGCTAGGACAGAGAGTTGCCAAATAGTTGTCCTGGCACATGACTTGGTCAATGGCAGCTAGTCTTTGACACCCCTTTCTACTTACGACATAGGCCACAGGTTCTAGGACAGAGAGTTGCCAAACAGTTGTCCTGACACATGTCTTGTTTAATGGCAGCTAGTCTTTGACATCCTTTAATGTTTTGATCTTCGCAGTTGCTTGCGCTACACACCACTAGAACTAAGTTTGAGTGACATTTAAGAATAATGTAATATAGAAAGGTATCGCAAAATAATATCCTCGCAAATTTGTATACATTTTCCTATAATGTTATAGATCAAATTCTGCAAGTCTAAGAATTATGAACAATTAAATAAAAGTTTCAAATTTATCGCATTTTTTGTACAATTCGCTGTATGTTTCATTTTGAATGTATCTCAACATACCGAAACAAATAAGTAATTATTCAAACATCTTAAGTTTAAAACTAAACATTCTTAGTAGATAATCTAAAATTGAATAAGATACCTTGACGTTCTCTATTATAATGTGTGGGGCCTTGGTGGCCGATTGGTCTGAGTAGTTACTACTGTAATCACTAGCCAGTCAACACTGAGGTTGTGAGTTCGAACCCTGCTCTTGCTGGTGCAATCGACTCCAATCTTAATTGATGTCGAGATTATCTCGGGGGTAGCGATGTTGCTTAGTTTGTACATAACAATTTGCAACGTTGGCGACTACAATGACGTCGTCGTGGGTTCTTTTGAGTTGTTATATTAGCGAAAAAATCATACTTTTAACCTCCACATTTATGTTACCGTGACCAATGGCTTCACGCAAGCTCAATTCGATAAGATCCGGGAACAGAAGTGCTATTACAAAACTTATTCAGAATATAGATGCAACGAAGCAAGTTACAGATTTCGATCCAGAAGAATTGACCGCAATATTAGAAAACCTTATCTAATGCCAAAGTTATTGGAGAACTTGAATAAACAATCTATTCATATTGGAGACATAGTTCACATACATAATGAATCGCCTAGAGTCAATTGGAAACTAAGTATTGTACATGAACTTATCAGATGCAATGATGGACTTGTACGGGCAGCACGAATACAGACAAGCAATGGTGAGACATCCCGACCAATCGTTAAACTATTTTCGTTGGAGGTATCGGGGACACTTTCGGATGCTATACGCGATCACACTGACGAGAAACACACATGAAGACACAACGCACAGACCGAAACGAAATGCAAGCATCAAGGCCCGGGAGAGGATACGAAAGTGGATAACCAACGAAGACGAAAAAGATGAAGAAGACTAGTTAACAATTTTAAAAAGGACATTCAAATTTTCAATTTATGTGGAGAAGAACTTAGTTAATTCAATTTATTTAATTCATCGAGATAGAGACTTTTTTAATTTGATTTATTTACAAATATGGACAGTTAATGTGAAATTTAAGATTATTTGCACGTTGGTTTTTTTGTTGTGGCTTCGTCGACTAATTAAAACTAGCCGCCACGAAATAGCCTACATGCGATGCTGAAAAGTTGCGTCAAAACACCACAAAAATAGAACAAATCTATTATAATGTCAATCAGTTGCTCCAGTGGAAGTTATGTAACGGCTTGTGTTTACAGCAAAGCATGAACTACTGAAGCTTTCAGATCACACGAGTTCAACTTGGTATATTTGGTGTGGGCCATGTTGCACTGACTTGCACTAAGTTTTCTGTTATATGTTGGTTATGTATTTTTTTTATTATTATTTTGTCATATTTTTTTCAAACCTATTGAGGGTTTCATTTACTTGAAACTTAATACGAAAAGGCAAATTCAGCAATTTTTAAATGTATAAAGGTACACCCCTCAAAAAATGTTGACAGTGAGGCCATTAAAATTGGGGTTTTAACTTTGTTTAGTAACAGTTAGCCCCGTGTATGAGTTTCATAATACTAGGTTCTGGCAAACTAAAGTTTGTAAACAGTAGCCAATTTATACGAACAATGGTTAATATTAATGTCCCCATCACCTAACAGTGTGTACATAACAGAACATGTGCAGTTTAAATCTTCAATGGAAAGTTCATCTTACCAAATGCGCTTAATGTAATTCCGTAAATAAATATCATGACTTTACTTAGAGATCGATCCACCTTATGAACATGTACATGTGTACTTATCTTATACCAAATACACTTTCATATGTAGATACTAAATTAACGTAATCATTTACATGTTTATAAAGTGTGCTATATTTTGACTTTAGTAGAACCGTGATTAACCATTATCAAATTTAAACGAATATACATTCAATTAACTGTAAATACTTTCAAATTGCTAAGATTTTCATATCTAACTTTTTTGTCTTACTATATTTCAAATCGTGTCGTGATTCTTGCTGTGTTACAAGAAAGCTAGATATGAAAACCATGTAGTACAAGCATAAACAAAATTATTTTCCTTTTCGTTTACTCTTTTCATTCAATTGAACCTTCTTATTAAGATTATACATGTGTATCAAATGCTATGTACATTCATTCTTTTTTGTTCTGCATGATAAGTTAGGATTAAAAAAGATTATACAGGAAAGTAGCAACATTCCAGCAGCACCTGCATATATATCTCCCAATTGATACGATATTCCCGTGCTTGCATTTCCTATCATGATTTTCTTGATAGAGGGTTACTGCTCACAAGGAAGCTATTAAACCAAGAGTTCCAAATGGTGAAGTTGAAATCATCCCTTCGTAAATTTTACGGACGCCATCACGAGTTGGTTGACCGTTATGGAATAACCGTTTCACAAATGATATCGGATATGTTCCTTACGTCGTAACTACAATCCCCTTCCCTTTCACGAATTTGACCTACCGAATTAGACTATTTACCGGATTTGTAATCACATAAGCAACACGACGGGTGCCGCATGTGGAGCAGGATCTGCTTACCCTTCCGGAGCACCTGAAATCACCCCTAGTTTTTGGTGGGGTTCGTGTTGTTTATTCTTTAGTTTTCTATGTTGTGTCATGTGTACTATTGCTTTTCTGTTTGTCTTTTTCATTTTTAGCCATGGCGTTGTCAGTTTGTTTTAGATTTACGAGTTTGACTGTCCCTTTGGTATCTTTCGTCCCTCTTTTAAAGCGATATTTTATAAGTTTAAAATCAGTGTCAAATACATTTAAAATGGTTACATGAAGTCAGAAAAAGTCTATCGATTTATTTTTATAGCCTGAACTACTTCAGGAATTTTAGTGAATATGAAAGACATGTATAAAAACAAAAGTGTGAAATGCAGAAGGAAATACCTTTGAGAAAATAAAAGTGTCAATAAATTGAAATCTGATGTTCTTTACATTACTGCAACACTAAAAAAGATTGAACCATCGAAGAACTGTTGTCTTTATTTTTCGTCGATATACAAATTATGGCACGTATAATGATTATTGTCCTTTTCGTACCGGAAGCTGTTATTACATTATGATGTATGACTACTGTTTTGATCCATTCATATCAACACATCAAATGTAAGTCATACGGAAGTGTGACGCCATTTGTTACAAAACAATACAAATTTATTGAAACTCGCTCAAGTACTGATGCTAAAATCAACATGAGGATAAAACTGTTACTCGTACAAATGACACGACTGCCCAGTATGTATTCGTTTCCTGTTACGTAATAAAATCTTTGACATTTGTATTTGCAACTGCACTAATGTTTTATACATATGGTGATTAAATATTCTTCCACAACAAATATGTGAAGGTTTTATTGATCAATACGCTATACAAATGTTATAGATTACCAGATGTCGGATAAATATATTGTTTTGTTATAACGCCTGTCCCAAGCCAGGCGCATCTGGCCTTTGTTAGTCTTGTATTATTTTAATTTTAGTTTCCTGTGTACAATTTGGAAATTAGTATGGTGTTCATTATCACTAAACTAGTATATATTTGTTAGGGGGCCAGCTGAAGGACGCCTCCGGGTGCGGGAATTTCTCGCTACATTGAGACCTGTTGGTGACCTTCTGCAGTTGTTTTTATTATGGTCGGATTGTTGTCTCGTTGACACATTTCCCATTTCCATTCTCAATTTTATAACAATTATACATTGAATTAAGTCTTAGACCAAGCTGACCATGCAATGTTGTTGTCTATTTAATTTCCATTGAAACCATTTATCGCAAAAACGTGCGTGTAAATAGTACCATCGTATGTTCTATTACAAGTTGAATATATATGTGATAGTGTCCCGGGGAAAGGTTTATTATAAGGTTTCCATGAGAAAATATATTGACGACATCTGTAGTCAGCTGCGTCGTAGACCAGGATTAAAGAATATAAAGTACTAAATGTGTTTAGCAATTATCTTCTTCAATGGCGTTTTTATAAAACTATTTATGGAAAAACTGCCGTTGTCTAATTAGAGCTCGATATCTATTTGTGATTTTACCGCATTTAAATAAATATGGTTCCAGGGCTTTTCTTGGTGATTTTTTTTTTTACGAAATCTAACGATTTTGCAGAAAAAAATTTCCTCATTTCTATCAAGAAAAAACGGTTTAATTATCAGTTAATTATCGTATGAAAACGATTTACATTTAATCAACTATATCAATTCTTTTCAATTGCTAAGATGTTCATATATATCGTCGTTATAGATTTTCAATTTATTTCAGAATTCTTGCTGCGTAACAAGAAAACGATATCAGAAACCACGTGTATCAAGAAACGAGATTAGAAAAACATTTTCCTTTTTATTTTTCATTTGATTGAACCTGTTTGATCAGATGATATTTGATGGATCAATTCATAACATATTATCAAGGGTAAGCCATACGGAAGTGTGGTGCCATTTATTTCAAAACAATAAAACTTTATTGAAACTAGTTTAGGTGGTCATGCTAAAATTAACATAGGAATAACACTGTTATCCAAACAAACAAAACGCTTGCTTAGTGTACATTTGTTTTCTATTTCGTAACAAATCAGTAGTATTTACATTATCAATTGCAGTTTTGTAGTTGATATATGGGGATAAATTACCTGGTACATCATTTGAAAGCTTAATTCATACTTACATGTAGTTCATACACTTTTATAACTCACAGGAGTCAATTCGATTATTTTTATTGCCATAATTAATTACAAATGCACAAACGATATTTTTTGGAAAATCGGGATTTTAGATTTTTAAGATTTATATTCTTTATTCGTGTCTTTTATTTTTGGTAATGTGGCTTGTCGATATGCCTTTTGTGTCTCTTTGTTACATGACGTGGCTGTGTACTTTCACATCCCTTCATAGTGTTATTGAGCTATGGATTTTTTTTGTAATCTTTGCTAATGTTTTTTTGTCTATATGCCCTTGTGTATCTCTTTGTTAAATATTTGTTTGTTTTTTAGCGATTAAGTGACTAGTGAACATGTCACATTAAACAAAATATTCACATTTACTTTTGCTCAATATAGAAGCGGTATAACATGACACTTTATTTGTACAAGTACATATTGCAAACTATTATGTGTGTAACTCTTATTCGTTCAAAGGGGGAAAACTGTCAAATATGTAATTCGATAATGGGTTTAAGGTGCTATAAAACACTAGCAGAAGTGTGTGTTCCAAGAAAGACCAAATCATATGTACCTATACTTGTATTCAAGATATGTGGAAGCGAATAAAAGAGTATTATATACATGAAGCTATACAACAAGGGTGTTATCCCCAGTCGTATGGTGATTTTGAAATTGTCTGCAGCAAAACTCAACAACATGGCTTACCACCGCTATCGCGAATTTATTGAATGACTTTGATATGCTGACATGGTTGAGTTTGTTTTGTTATATTTTTGAATTCAAATATGACTAAAACTGACTTATCCGAGGTTAATTAATTCATTTAATGTCATATAGCTGCTGTCATTTGATTGATGGTAGACGTTTTACACTGAAGAATTTTCTTTAATGTTTCTGATGTTCTTATACCTAGTGAGGCCCGACAATTGAGTTTCTCCTGACTTTGACATAAAGACCATGTTTATTGATGGTATTGATAGTGAGGCCAGACAAATGAGTGTCTCCGGCTTTGACATAAAGACACAGTCTATGGTGTGTATTGATGTGATATGTTTGTATACTTTTATTGAATAAGCAGCTCAGAAAATATACAAGCAGCAAGCTAGTCGATAATGTTGGACGGGAGTGTTTATCATTTCGTCCGTTTTCTTTTGTAATAACTATGGTGTTACCTGGTTTGTTTTATAGTTGTTGTGTTATTTTTTTCTTTGACTTGTTTTTTTTTTTAAATCCCTAGCTATCAGCTATGTTGTTTTTCTTTATTATATTGCATAATAATCATAGATGTTAATAGAGTGCAAGTGTGTCATATTTTATTCATATACATGTTGATATTTCCGTAACAAACTTAAAGGCATTGGCCTGGATAATGTTTATCATATCATATCATATTATATAGAGAATAATACATGGCAAAATCCGTATCATATGTCGTATCATCCCGAGACATCAATATCAGCCCGAGGGCCTTTAGGCCCGAGGGATGATATTGGTCGAGGGTGATACGGCATGTGATACGGATTTTGCCATGTATTATACGCTTTATCATATATTTCAACAGAAGAGTACTATAGTATATGAACTGTTTTCTGATCCATAGCACTCTTCAGTTCTGCTTTTGTCTTGTTTCAAAGCTTTAAAATAACTAAGAAGCACCTAGGTTACCTTACAATCTGTTGTTTTGAAAATACTTTGTTTATTATTGTATATATTTAAGTGTTTTGTATTTTTTATAGTTGCATTGAGTGTGCCAAAAAATATGTTGTAAAAACTTGATGTTCGTGACGTCACATACAATATGAAAACTTGATGTACGTGACGTTACATACCAAACAATGACGTCATTCCAAAAAAATATCTATTTTTAGAAAAAAAATTCTTAAGCAAAATAAAACCCTAAAAAAACTGAATTTAGTTAAAAAAAAAAAAAAAAAAAAAAAGGTATGCGATACGGGTTTTACCATGCGATACGGGGTATGCGATACGGGTTTAGCCATGCGATACGGGGTATGCGATACAGGGTAGGTGATACAGACTGGAAAAAAGAACCTTTATTAGATATACAAAATAGCTGTATTTTGTACTAAATATATGATAAATAGAGAATAATACATGGCAAAATCCGTATCATATGTCGTATCATCCCGAGACATCAATATCAGCCCGAGGGCCTTTAGGCCCGAGGGATGATATTGGTCGAGGGTGATACGGCATGTGATACGGATTTTGCCATGTATTATACGCTTTATCATATATTTCAACAGAAGAGTACTATAGTATATGAACTGTTTTCTGATCCATAGCACTCTTCAGTTCTGCTTTTGTCTTGTTTCAAAGCTTTAAAATAACTAAGAAGCACCTAGGTTACCTTACAATCTGTTGTTTTGAAAATACTTTGTTTATTATTGTATATATTTAAGTGTTTTGTATTTTTTATAGTTGCATTGAGTGTGCCAAAAAATATGTTGTAAAAACTTGATGTTCGTGACGTCACATACAATATGAAAACTTGATGTACGTGACGTTACATACCAAACAATGACGTCATTCCAAAAAAATATCTATTTTTAGAAAAAAAATTCTTAAGCAAAATAAAACCC
Organism: Mytilus trossulus; assembly: GCF_036588685.1. Classification (NCBI taxonomy): domain Eukaryota; kingdom Metazoa; phylum Mollusca; class Bivalvia; order Mytilida; family Mytilidae; genus Mytilus; species Mytilus trossulus. The sequence goes on along the minus strand of NC_086380.1, from coordinate 79,783,996 downwards.
TAAAAAAACTGAATTTAGTTAAAAAAAAAAAAAAAAAAAAAAAAGGTATGCGATACGGGTTTTACCATGCGATACGGGGTATGCGATACGGGTTTAGCCATGCGATACGGGGTATGCGATACAGGGTAGGTGATACAGACTGGAAAAAAGAACCTTTATTAGATATACAAAATAGCTGTATTTTGTACTAAATATATGATAAAATATCATATCATATCACAAAGAGACTCATATTTAATTGAAGATCTGTTTATAGTTTAATTACACCGTAAAACCGGATGGTAGAAAGATTTTAACACAGTTTTTTTGTATATCTAATTTCAATTTATAGAATACAAGCATGAAATAACTGATCCAAAGATAAATATATACAAAGGCTAATTTTTGCTGATTTGTCAATTTATATGAATTAATAAATATCAAATAACCGTTTACGTTTAATAGTTCCGTACTTTAAATTGACATGTTTAAAGTCTTATGAAACTTCAAATTGAAAAACAATTATGCATATGTTTTGTTATAACTAAATGGATATATTTTATTATAAACCTTTTGTATAATATTTCTATAATGTTTCCAAATTTAGAAGAAGTTTACCTTTTTTAATTGCTTGCTTCCAGTAAACAATTTGCCGATATATTTTCCGTTCGCAGTGAACTCAGCGTGGCCTTACTCGTAAAAATCCGGTGATCACCATACGCACGGATCTGTCATTGAAATAAACTATTATGATTGTATGGCACATGTTTAACACGTTCTAAATATCCATGCTTCTTTGTTGAGTGTTTACTAAGGTAACAATCGGTAAACTACGTCTTCGGAAAACGACATTTAATAAGCTGCAATATTTTTAAATTACAACAGACCGAAAGACTTATTTTTACGATTGTTCGATGTGGATGCTTAAAAATGATTAAATTGTGCACAGAAGACTATATGTATGATATTTACATGCATTGATTTGTACGATTTATCAAGAAAAATAAAACAATTGCTATTATATATATGGTTGTTCGGTGGTTGTCGTTTGTTGATGTGGTTCATAAAAGCAACAGTAGTTTACCGCTGTTTCGAAAGTCATCAATCGATTAAGAGAAAACAAATCCGGGTTATAACTTACACTTAGGGAAACACATAAACTATAAGAGGAAAACAAAGAAACAATAGATATACTTAAGTTCAACAAAAAAACAAACGACAATGCAACTCACACATAAACGACCTATACGATAGCAACTTCAAATTCCCTGACTTGGTACAGGACATTTTAAGAAATAAATATGTAGGGTTAAACCTAGTATTGTGGCTAGCCAAACCTCGCGCTTTCATGGCAATGTTAAATATAAAACTAAAATGACAACATTACACGACAGGACTGCAGTACAAAAAAAAGGCAAAAACATTCAGGACAGAGAAATACACATGTAATGTTTACACGGATTAGCAACGAGATGATGACTGGCACATCAATCAAAACATGTTCTATCTCCATTTAGACCCAACATTGCAGAATCTGCTTACCCTTTCGGAGCACCTGAGATCATCCCAAGTTTTTTTGTTGCTTATTCATTTTTTTTCTATGTTGTGTCTTGAATACTCTTATTTGTCTCTTTGTCTTTTATGTTTAGCCATGGTGTTGTCAGTTTATTTTCTATCTATGAGTTTGACTCTCCCTCTGGTATCCTTCGAAATCACGTTTGATGAAAATTCATTTATTAATCATATTATCAAGACGAGTCTTCAGACTAGGCAAGACACATTTAACTTTTTGTATTTCTTTTCGACACTTGATGCCAACCGATAAACATAATTACATGTTAATAAATAGGATTTTATATAATTTAAGGACTTTTAAATGTGGCTGAAATGTGTGATATTTGCCTTGAAAAAGCAACTGCTAGTATAAAAAAAAAGATGTGGCATGATTGCCAATGAGACCAATAAGACAACTCTCCACAAAAGATAAAAATGACACAAAAATTAACAATTATATGTCACCGTACGGCCTTTAACAATGAGCAAAGCCCATACCGCATAGTCAGCTATGAAAAGCCCCGAAATGACAATGTGAAACAATTCAAACGAGAAAACTAACGGCCTTCGTTTTGACGGAAATGCTTCGAACTCGGAAGTTGTCTATTGCATTATGTTTGGGGCTGTATTGTTCTTTCTTCAGTAATCTATAAAATATTCAGTGGAGTTGTTTGTCCTACTGTCGTACAATTAGGAGGATAATTACGCTTGTTTTAAAACCAGGATTTAGCAACCATTTTCTTCTCCAAATGCATATACTAAATTAGGAATGCGGCAGTTGTTTTCATTTCGTTCATTTGGTTGATATAGACGTCCTTACTTTGTCATGTTTTTGAACTCCCCCCTTTTTTGCATTTACCTTAGAGGTAGGTAATTCCTTTTACTATTTTTAATTAAGTTCAGTTTGATTTGCTTAATTTTTAGTTATCTTTTATGTGGAAATTTGTAAAAAAGCTGTTTTGCCTTTTCGTTTATTTTCTTTTTTCTTTTTGTCATAATGTTGTAGTTTCTTCTTTGACTTTTGAATCTCCCTTAGGTACCTTCCGTCTCTTTATTAATTGTCTTTGACTTTTGAATCTCCCTTCGTTACCTTCCGCCTCTTTATTAATTATACAGATTCAATATTTTATTTAATCTACATCTACATATCGTTTGGTAGTTGCAGATTAATGAAATGGAAGATTATTTGATAAGTTAATTATCCTGTAAACCGAGATGATAGACGAGCTCTTCACGATTTCATTTGAAACAATACAAGCATGAAATAACTGATAGAAAAAACAAAAAAATAATCAACGATTAGATTTTGTTGATTTGTAAATTCTTATGACTTTATGAATAACAAATGAACGTTAACAATGGTAAACGTGTAAAAGTTCCGTTTATTTTAAATTAACATGATACAAAACTATCAAAAGATTGTTTGATCTCTTTTCATTCAAACAGATTAAATGTTGTTTGTTCATAACCTAAACACGACAATAAAAATATGAATGTACAAAATTCTTTCATTTGGTCAAAACTTTGTGTAAATTATAGTTTCTCGTTCTCTCGTTTGAAATGTTTTACATTTGTCATTTTTTAGCTAACTATTCGGTTTTGGGCTTGTTAATTTCCGTCAAATTTGGTGTCTTGTGAAGAGGTGTATCACTGGCAATAAACAACAAACGGAAGTGTTTAACGACCTTGACTGCCTGAACAGCCCTTGCACGGTCGGTTAACTGGCAATCCCACCGCATCTTCTTTTTTAAAATCGTACGGAGTTGTTTTATTCACTAAATTTAAAACAGTTTTTGTCAGATGATTACACAAAGAATGGATAATCTTGATAAAACCATCCCGAATACAATAGCGAATGTAATCGGAAATGCAAAAAGTAAAAAAACAGTTCCGAAAGGATTTTAAAACTGTGTCTGACAAAGTTGTAAATTTCCGGAAAATAGTCCTATGCAAACGTGGCGAAACAGCAACCAAATTCAGACGAGGCTGTACGGGTTTTTGAAATCGATGAACGAAAAAAGAAAAGTCATGGATAAAAAGAGCGATTTGAAGGATTCTCGAAACTTTAAAGACATATTTTTTTAACATGATTTGTCGAGGTTGCAACGGATTCTGAATTTCAACCTACAGAGTATTGTGAACGCAATTGGCGAAAATAGACTCGAAATAAAAGGAAGCATAGTCCAAACTCAAGAATCAAGATTTCATGACAATAGAATTGACAGCAACCCACGTTGTGAAAATCAACAAAGAGATATAACCTACCAATGGATGAAGAATATAAGAGTAGAAATTATAATACACAGGGATATAACAGTGCTTGAGGTGGACATCTATGAGATGAACACTACAAAAGTGGGTGTGGCACACGATAGTATTTTAATATAAAATATGAGAGGATAGGTTTTATAATATGCTTCCGGAAAATAAAAATAAAATTATGTCACCGAACTGATTTTCTTGCTCATGGTAGAAATTGAAAATTTCACTGTCATTCAAGATCTGCTATTATGGATCATTTTGATAATTTTTAAGGCGCTTATTTCATACACGTAAAGCGTTTATTTCTTTTAAAAAAACGTTAACTTTCTATAGTAAAGAGTTTTTTCTTTAACAAAAAGAGCTTATTTTCTCTACAAAAAAGCACGACTACCAAATCGAAAAGCGTCTAATTCTGTTACAAAAATTGCTAACCTCTAAAGTCTAATTAAAAGCGTCAAAAATATTCCATTATATAAAAGCGAAAATTTCATCTAATTTGCAACGCAAAGACACATTGTATAAAGCGCAAATGTCCTATTAAAAAACGAAAATATCCAGAACAGATCTTTGTCAAATTCATAATCAAATTTTGTTGATATTAACACGTGGTTGTGTTCTACCAATCACAGATGTTGAGTGATTGACATCCAGCGAAGATCGGTGTTAAGGATCGTCTTAATCTTATCGGGGGGTTTTGGTCTATATTTAAATCCTCTATCTGTCTTTGAAAGGACAAATAGTAATTAGCATACACGCATTTTCTTTGCTTTTTTTAGATAAGCGTTTAGTGATTATGTGTCATGAATTGACACATGCTATCCTTTAGTTTCTAGACATAACAATAAAATAAAACGCAAATGTATTTAATATGAACAATGAATATACATTATTGTACAAAATATATTAAATATTATATAAATTTTACATATATCCATTTCACTAGAATTGTCATTTCAATTGAATTTTTACTAATTGGAAATTTTCCGTATTTCAGCTTCAAGTGTGAATTTTAGATTCAGGCGTCACAATGTTATACAAAAAATGACATATAATCAAATTCATATATACTTGTCTATTTATGATGTAGGTTTATAGATATTGCCAGATATGAATAGCAAAAATAAAATCCAAATTCAATATGAACAAGTGTCTTTCAGAATTGTTGTTATTCAGTTTAAGGACGTTCTTTTGTTAGGTTTAGAATGTTTTGTCAGATGTTCGGACTCCATCTTTTTCCGACGATACAGGGGGAAATATTCAACCCAATAACACGCATTCAGATGTCGGACTCCATCTTTTTCCGACGATACAGGGGGAAATATTCAACCCAATAACACGCATTCAGATGTCGGACTCCATCTTTTTCCGACGATACAGGGGGAAATATTCAACCCAATAACACGCATTCAGATGTCGGACTCCATCTTTTCCCGACGATACAGGGGGAAATATTCAACCCAATAACACGCAATCAGTCAGTTTTCATATGCAGTCCAAGAGCTCATAAAAAGGACATGTACCAAAATGAAAGTAGATTCTAGATTTCTTTTCTTTCGATTAAAGACCCAAATAAAACGTATGCAAATATAAGATCAAAGTCCGAGTCAGCTTTCCCCGCCATTTTGGGGAATTAAATATCTCGAAAAAGGAGCAGCATAACCTATCCGAATATTCTTAGATTATTCTGTTCTTTAACTACATGTAATGTTTTTTTCTGAATCATAGCAGCAATGTTTTATTCTAAATGTTTTTAATTTCAACTTAGTACATCCTTAACATGGTTGCATGCAACTTCTTCTTTTTAAAAAAATGTCTTATTACTATATACATGATAAGACCGTTGGTTTTTCCGATTAAATGGTTTTACACTAATAATTTTGGGGCACTTTATAGCTTGTTTTTTGGTGTGGGCAAAGGCTCCGTGTTGAAGGCCGTACATTGACCTATTATGGTTTACTTTTATAAATTGTTATTTTAATGGAAAGTTGTCTCATTGGCACTCACACCACATCTACCAATATCGAAGGCTACATGAGATAACGGTTATATAGATATTTAGCAAAACATATGGTCTCATCTATTGTTCTATATAAGGATTCTTGATTCATTAAGCCACAATAAAATTTATTTCCGCAAATGACTAGAGATACGAGTAAAACAAATACAGGGTAAAGTGACTTTACCACTGTAACGAATTAATAGTCATCATATTCAGCATGACAATAGCATAGCAAATACTAATTAAAAATATTTCTAAGTTCTACAGACAAGTACTTTATGTCATCCTATATATAGAGAAACAATAATGTGTCCCCGGTACACGGATGCCCCACTCACACTATCATTTTCTATGTTCAGTGGACCGTGAAATTGGGGGTCAGAACTCTAATTTGACAATAATATTAGAAGATCATATCATAAGATCATATCATAAGGAACATATATACAAGGTTTTAGGTTGATTGGACTTCAACTTCATCAAAAACTACCTTGACCAAAAACTTTAACCTGAAACTGGACAGACAAACGAACAAACGGACGGACGAACGGACGCACAGACCAGGAAACATAATGCCCCTCTACCATCATAGGTGGGACATAAAAACAAACTGTGACCAGCAAGTCGTGTATACTCGCTAGTCTCGGATTTTACAAGCAACAATTTAATCATTGTAAATCTAAATTCTCTCACTCATTAAGTTCATACACGAGAAGCATAATTTCACGTATATAAATATAAAAAATAAAGATACTATGGTAGTATTTACAAAGTAACAAATATCCATCACAGACCAAACGACGTAAACGTAATAAATTGTTTTATTTGCTTTTAAGGTGGTACCAAACACCTCGTCTGACTTAAACTAATTTAGCTAGTTTAGTATTCATAAAATTTTGTCAAAAGAATTTCTTTAATAATTTGTCAAAAAACTTGGTGCATACACTTTATCGGAAAATTTTCCTTGAATAGCGTAGTTTGACAAAAACTAATTTTGATCACTGAGAAGCTTACTAGATCCTCACCAGTAGGACATGATTAAAACGTTCAGTTAAAGCGTTCAGTCTATTTCTATAAAGTAATTTTTCCTGAAGTTAGTTAGTAAGTCCTAAGAAAGTTCGAAGTCGTGCGCCATCATTCTTGTCCCATTGATAAATCTACGATTCTCAAACCGTCTGCATTACCGATCCCATCTTTTTTCATTGATTTTATCTTCTCCCAAGGTTGAATTTGGTTTTCAGCTATTTCATTCTGCTGATGTAGTTTGATAAAATCTTCCCTTTCAGCATTTTTCTCATATAGGTCATTAAATTTCCCAGCTATCACAGCAATTGGCATGGCAAGTATCAGTAAACCGGACATTGCGCAGATTGATCCAACCAAGCACCCAAGAACAGAATGCGGTACCACGTCACCATACCCGACGGTAGTCATAGTAACAACAGACCACCAAAGACCGGTCAGCATATTTGGAAATGTCGATGGCTCGCGAAGCTCAGCAAAATATATGAGATTGGAAAATAGCAGTATAAACACCATAACAGTTATAATGAGCAGACTAAGTTCCTTCAGGCTGGCCCGAACAGACATCAATAGTATCCGAAGGGCACTGTACTGTCTGGTGATTCGGAAGAATCTTAGCAGACGAAAAACAACAACGCTATAGCAGACGGCATATATGATTAACAGATCTAAACTTTCGAGAATTTTTTCCCTGTGGTGTGATATTCCATAACGTACCCACATAGCGATAAACAATAGAATATCTAAAACATTTAACCAGTCTTTGAAAAAATGTAACTTTCTTGGACAACTTATAAACCTTAAAAGCTGTTCAAAGGAAAAGAAGATCATTATGAAAAGATCCAAATTTTGAAGCCAGTCAGGCATTTTTGTTGTAACGAACATGACTTCCTTCGGATTTTCTGTGTTTATCCATAAATTTAAGCCTTTCATGGTCATCACATAAACCAATACGTTGATGTCCACAATTTGTTCTCTGATGTCCGGATAAGTTACCAACATCGGGGTAATTGCTGACAAGACTACTACCAGAATATAGATGACACCAAAGATCTGGAAAAAAATAGACTCTTAAGATTACAATTGTTACGGTGAAAGACATTTCATTAATAAAATATTAAATATTGACGTGTTGTTGTTTTTTGAAATATATAAAGCATGGATTAAGGATGTACTAAGGTAAAATTTTAAATATCTAGAATTGTTAATTGATAAATCAGAACATCGTTATTTTAGGTACAAAATAAACCAAAAAATAATAGGTTATGGAACTCCTTTCCGTTAATTTTAAATTTAAAAGATGACGAGAAAAGGGCTTATTCTGACATTAACCCTATGTTTGCTTGGTATTATTTGGGTCTAAAATCGAAGAAAAGAAATCTACGGAATCTGCTTTCATTTTAGCAAATGACCTTTCATGAGCTATTGAAGTCATATCCAACTATATCAGTCATCACGTGACTTTGGTGACGTCACACATCACCCGTATCAAGCCCAAGTAAAATGTATAGAAATGCAATGGGGCTTTCTGGAATCGATGAAATACATTACTTTAAGTTCATGATACTAAAAGTGTGGGTCTATATAGTAATTCCTCATATATTTAGAAATATAGATATTCCTTTTGGAATAGTTTATATTTTGATCTTCTCCCTTCCAAATGCTTTTGAAAATTTGTCTTGTTGCCTCGATAGTTCACACTGTTAAATCATACAACTACGATAAATATTGGATTGTTTGTCGTCTTTAACCTTAAATTGCGATTTAAACAAAACAGATGGAATAATTGTGGGTCTTTGTGCTTGTATACAGAAACAAAAATGATGTTACGGGGCAAAATATTTATCCTGTATCGTAGGAAACAAACAACACAAGGAGTCCTAACTTTTTACAAAAATCCCATAACCTGACCTTAGCACATCCTTAAGCATCAAACACGACATATACAATGGTTATTGTGTTGAAGCTCTGTATAATTTGAGCGCATTACGTCGCGAGGTAAACACGATGTTAAGAGGAGAATATCAGCACGGTGTTTTTAATCAGGAGACGAGTATTTCGGAGGCAATATGTAATTTGCTTTTCGATATCGCAAAATATAAATACGGAGCGATTTTGTTTAAACCAATACCTCGTTGCTGTGTAAAAGATTTTCTACAGTTTATCATATAAAAATTCAGAAACAGAAAAATACCATCAACTCAAGCCTACACAGCTACTTTTTCTGTACTAAAAATATGTAGTACTGGAAATTTACTTTTAATATTTAGTACTATTTCTTTACTTTAAAATTATTGTAATATTTAGGTACTTGTATTTTACAGTACTTGATTTGTACTTAATATTTTGGTACAGAAATAATACAATATTCCATGTTTGAAAATCATAATTTTAAGAGATTTGAAATAGAAAAACGTTCAAAATGCTGAAAACGTAACGGTAGTAACCAAAAATATGTAGTACCTAAATTTCAAGTACAAATTGAGTACTGTAAAATACAGGTACCTAAATATTACAATAATTTTAAAGTAACAAAGTAGTACTGAATATCAAAAGTAGATTTCCAGTACTACAGATTTTTAGTACAGAAATAGTACCTATGTAAAAGTAGCTGTGTATACTTTATTTTGAAAATAATCGATACATGAATGTAATATAAAATAAGAATTACAAACGATCTGAATATTTGTTCATCTATTTTCTGAAATCAATGTATAAAGTTTACTTTTAGATTTAGGAAACGCTCACTAAAAGATTTAAATAGCAAAAGCTCAATGAAATATTTGACTAAACATGCTAAAGAATGTTTCATTGAATCTAAATGTAAACCAACACCAACACTGTGTTTTTAAAGTCATTCTGATTCATAATGGCCATACAGACAATAAGTAAAGATATGGAAGAAAAACTTGGAACTTTAATGAAATTATTCATAATTCTCTACGCGGATGACACTGTAATCCTGGCAGAATCACCTGAACAACTACAACATGCACTTAACAAATTTAAAAAGTATTGCGAAACCTGGAAGATGAGAGTAAATGTTGCTAAAACTAAAATCTTAATTTTTTCAAAAGGAAGAACGACAAACCCTCCACTTTTCCGATTCAACAATCATCATATTGAAACTGTAAAACACTTTAACTACCTAGGAATTATTTTCAGCAAAACAGGCAGCTTTAAACAATGCAAACAAAATTTAAAGGACAAAGCAATAAGTGCAATGTACGAAGTTTTAAGGAAGGGAAGAATTCACAATTTATCAATTAAATGCCACGTAGATTTATTTGACATACTGGTAAAACCTATTCTGCTATATGGATGCGAAATATGGGGTTACGAAAACATAGATATACTAGAAAGAGTTCAAACTAAATTTTTTAAGCTACTTTTACATCTTAAGCCATCTACTCAAAACGAATTCATTTACGGAGAATTGGGTCGGTATCCCCTAGAAATAGATATAAGCATTAGAATTATATCTTATTGGACAAAGTTAATTACCGGTAAAGAAAGTAAGCTCGCTGCTGTCATGTTTAGATACCTTTTGAAGTTATCACAAGAAACAACATTTCGATCGCGATCATTAGACAAGATGAAAAGTATTCTAGACAATTGTGGATTTTCTTACTTGTGGTCATTCCAAAATACACCACCTAACATTAAATCGACAATTAAACAAAGACTAGAAGATCAGTTTACACAGTTATGGACAGGAAAGGTAAACGATTCACCGAAAGCCCTGAATTATCGCCTATACAAGACATTACACAATTTCGAACACTACCTTAATGTACTTGACGATAAAGATGTGATAACAATGTCGCGGTTTAGGACAATGAACCATAAACTGCCGATTGAAAATGGCAGATTGCAAAACATTCCCCGTGAACAGAGAAAGTGTCCGTTATGCAGAGCTGCTATAGGTGATGAATACCACTATGTAATGGAATGCAGCAGTCTCCTGACAAATAGAACACTACTAATTGACAATAAACACATAACGAACTGTAATGTTATAAAATTAAATGCTATTATGAACCAAAAACAGAAATCTAAACTCCAAAAATTGTGCAAATTTATCAGAATTATATATGACAAACTGGATTCTCTCTGATGTCAACCTGTCGACTACACTGACCATACCGTTGTAAAAAAAAAACTCATAATATTATTTAATGCTTCCTCAACAAATGTACTTGTATGTAATGTAAATAAATGTAAACTAATGTGTTTTTCTGTATACCTTTGTCCAACTTAGGTGATAACAGAATAAAATGATATATATAAGAACGCATTTTCTATCGGTTATTATTAGTCAATTGTTTTTGTTTTAAGTTTTCATTATATGCAATTTTGCTCATTGTTGCAGGCTATATACGGTGACGAATATAAGTTTGAATAGTCTATATGAGGACGCTATTGGCTAGTTTTCTCATTAATAATAATACTTTTTTACATAATCTGCTGATATAAAAGTTAATGTCCCTCATGCTTAGTAATATACACCACTTCACAATACCCTTAGTACAGAACAAACAGTAACACGATGCACCGCACAGACAAACAGGATCAAATGCGGTCCCGGGGGTAAAACACTAACATTTCACATTGTCAATGCTATATCTATTCTGTTTATCTTGGTGGTGTTTCTTTTTAAATGAATCGACTAATTATAGTATTCTAGTTCTACATTAAAATTATGAAAATCGTTAGAATTTAAATTGTCCAATTCAGTGAGTTCTTTATATCCCAAAGTTTACAAAAGGGAGATATGATCTAAACTGTATAGGCTAAGTTTATGTTTTGAACATTTTTATTAATGTATCGATCAGATAAAATAGTTTTCGATAAAACAAAAACGAATGCTTTTATACGATTTATATTTCATTTATATCCTGTAAGAACAAAGAGAAGAATTTAATTATAGCAGATATTATCTAAATATAACGGTAAAACTTCAGTGTTTATAAACAAACGTTGTATAATGACTTAGCGTTTTATATGAATATTCGATTGTAGGGGCTGTTACTTGGTGAATATAAAAACAATATTTGAGATGGATAAGTAACGACGGACAACTATTCCGATTTGATCATGAAAGATGTGGTTACGGATCGCAAATTCAATTCATCTAGAAGACTCATGAAATGTCATCCTTCAATCCAATTTGGTGAATTGTCAGAACAAATATTGACGATATATTAAGTACTAGTATACTAAAATATTATGATCAGGATCAGAGAGAAAAAAGAAATTTAACATCACCATTTCTACAAAAAAAAAGTCTCGTTGTAGCGTGTTTTCATCACGTTCGAGAGGTCGTTTGTTCGAACCGCGGTCAAACCAAAGACTTTTTGTCTTTGAATATTGGGGAATATTGTCCCTCGTAGAAATTATATTGCACTCGCTAGCTCGTGCAATATAAAATTCTACTTGGGACAATATTCCCCAATATTAATGCAATAACCCTATAACATTATATATCTTATTTCAATCATGACAGGGTCAATGTAAAATTGAACATGGAACTGGGGAATGTATCAAAGAGACAACAACCTGACCACCAACGGGTCTTCAATACAGCGAGAAAATCCCGCCCTGGAGGCATGCTACAGCTAGTCAAAAAAATATTACATCATGAATTCATTTTTTACTTGAAGTATCATGGGTACTTTGACGTTCATATTATAAATTATAAAGAAATAAACTCTTTCGAAATTGTCCTTAGATGGATTCTGGCATTGTTTTAAGGTCTGTTTTTGGTCATATTAATCTTGAACTGTTTCGAATTTTAAATCTTTGGCTTTCAAATATTCGGCCTTTTATAATCGTGATCAAGGAAAAATCAGAACAATGCTTCAATAGCATAAATTCTGTAGAGCGTGCTTTTCATTTGTTGTATGTACGGCTGACGCCTTTGGAATATTATAATAAAAGCCCGTGAACGTAAAAAAAAGTAATAAGATTGAATTGTGATGTTTAATTCATTTTTTAGTTTTATTGAAAAAGTTTAATGTTTAAAATGTTCTATAAAAAAGGAAATGATTAACAATATAATTTTGAACTAGATTAAATCTTTTTGGTATAATTCATCTTGAATAGGCAAAAATTATCAGTTTCTTTCTGAACATCAAAATTGAAAATGTATATCCTTTCCATGACCATCGCTCAAGCCATATCTAATTTTATGTTATCTTTCATACAATTTCCTGATACAAAATTCATCCATAATTTCTGTCTGATTGTGACATAAGTATTACAATTTATGTACAATTTATCTTTACGAAAATGACATAGGAAGAATTATATAAAAACAAACAAAAAATGTGTGGTGCTTTTTATGCTTTCATGTATATTATTATCTAAATGTCGTTCAAACTTTTTTCGTTTACGTTAAAACTCTAAAATAACTGAAAATCAAATTTAATTTAGTATCATTGCTATCAGCTATATTATTAAAATTTGAGACAAGTCATGATATAAATAAACTCATCATAGATACCAGGACTAAATGTTATACATGTATACGCCAGACGCGCGTTTCGTCTACAAAAGACTCATCAGTGACGCTCGAATCCAAAAAAGTTAAAAAGGCCAAATAAAGTACGAAGTTGAAATGCATTGAGGACCAAAATTCATAAAAGTTTTACCCAATACAGCAAAGTTAATCTATGCCTGAGGTAGAAAAGTCTTAGTTTTTTTTCAAAAAAATCAAAAATAATACTTAGTAATACATACCCGAGCTGCTAGTGATGATGTGGGTTCCTCCAGAAACAGCCATATTCTTTGTGTGATCCCTGTTAAACAGGAAACTGCTTTCGTCTGGTACTCGGCTGTATACACGATAAAAGCATTTTTGATATACTCAGTCACAGCTCTATTTTTGTCGTATTTGACGTAAGTCGGGTAACAACATTCGGATATTTCTGTTTCCGGAATTCTCCAAAATTTCAGTTCCTGTTTCCAGATCCATCCACAAACATGAGTTGGAAAATGAATATGTCCATTCCTGTAAAAGTCTAAAATGATGTTGAAATAATCTGGGTTCCTATCGAAGTAGAAATACTGTTTCTTCTTGCTGTAGAATTCTGATGTAGTTGAGAGCGAACCTAATAACGTGTTTCGATGTTTGTGTAATGTTGACCATTTTGTTATAAACAGAGTCCCTCCTACGTTTATTTGTACCTCTTCTGACATGTCTCCTTAAAGATTTGTTTCACATCCACGTATGTCTGTTTATAACCAAGATTTTTACATTTAACTAATAATTTACAAGGTCTCTGCAACTTATAAACAACAAATCTGTAACGTGTCAATAAATTCTGATAACCTGGTTTAACCAAGCACTGCGACGTACTTCAAATAAATCCATTATTCCCAGAAATAGTTCAGTCGAGATGACGATATTGAAAATTTAAACAGTAAAACCTACATTATAGGAATTCGATTAGTTTGCATATTCATTTGTATATTAATCTATATATGTTTAGAGAAGGGATGGAGAAAACAAGTACCTTATTACATTTGACACTTAGAGCCTTTTCAAAATCTTATAATGTTACTATGACAATGAACAAACGAAAGAAAAACGTCTGTTGAAATTATTATACAAGTATTTTAAAAGAAAATAATAACATTGAAAACCATGATACATTCATTTTACCTATACAAGATTGTTTTAACAATGAAAATATACAAAGACTTGAGTGCAACTAATACATGAAAAGAATATATTAACACAGGTAATCATAAAAGCACAATTAAGTTCAAGACTTATCCATTCTTCATTTTTTAGGGGGCACAGATGGGTCTTATCTCGGAAAATCTTTTTTAATCAAAATTATTTTGTTGTGCTCTCCAAAATAAACAATATTTATAAGCATGGACAATATTTATCTATATCTCCAAGAGAAATAAATTGTTTCCCCTCTCTAGAAAATATCATACTTGCACATGATCACCTTAACCTTTATTAAGGTGAATGGTCGGTGTCTCAAGGATACAATATACAAATCTAAATAATCAAACTGCGAATGAGATCAGAGGTTTACTTTTCGTCAGAGGTCAAAAATTCTAAATATGAAATATATTCCTTACAAAAAATGCCAAAAACGTATTTTAGTTCCTATTTTTGTGAAAAGTTTTCTATGAAACTCAAAAATAAGTGCAGTTCTTCATTACTAAGATTTTATAATGTAGATTTAATAAATGTGTCCCCTGTACTTGTTTTAAACTTTATATTATCTAAGTACATGCATTCAAATTTGTCTATACGACAATAATTTCTTAACATGTATAATTCATATAAATATTTCAAAGTTATAACAAGACACTGCAGATAGTTATATAATACATGTAAAAAATTATACCGACACACATCCATGACATTCAATTTACCAAGAAAATTGCAATATATTATTTTATTTAAACATTCATTATAAAAATCCCTTGGAATACGAGTACGGTAGACTGGTTCCTTGTTCTTTATCTGTTTGGCTCTGACAGATACATGTACCATTGACTAAGGATGGTCACCAACAAAGTAGAACTGTTTCAGTTTGCATTCCCCTTTGTAGCTTGCTTCGCCGCGCCTAAACGACATTTTAATATAAATTAAAAGCTTAATAATTGTTAATGTGTTTGGCAAGCCATGTGTGGGAAGAAAAAATACCTGTCTGTCTTGAACGAACATTCTAGTTTACGCAACGAAGTGTAAAACTCAGCTAAGTGGTGAATAAATTAAGCAGTAAATGTAACCTCTCTGGGTTTAATTTCAAAGTAAAAAAGAGTGCAAATTATAAACTGTGAACCAAAGACTACTAGAACATTTATAATTTGATATGTGTTTGTCTCATTAAATCTTATGCATGAATTCAAACGTACCATTAAAACATAGAAACAAATACTAGAAACACAGTTGCTAAACATTTTTATTTTAATAAAATAATGTGACCATTTGTAAGTATATGTTACACATATATCTTGGCAATCAAACCTCATATTCTTTTTATATTCAAATGTCCTTCTGGTTTTTTTCATTATGATGCTGCCTCATTAACATGGACCTCTCAATAGACATCTTTCGAGTTCGATGCATTTCCGTCAAAAACTCTGGTGTTAGTGAACGTCATTTGTGCGTTTAGGGGCGTCGTCACTTCTGTTCCAATGTTGAGCGAGTTGTTGGAAAACTATAATTCTATATTGTACGAATTATTCGGCAAATTGAATTCTCAAAATTGACAATCAGCACTGCTGTCATTAGGTAATTGTCATTAAGTACCTACAGAACAAAAAATATTTCTAGTTTATCCTGTACAATGACGATCACTAAGACGATTGATGAACTTTAATAGTGCAGGGATACAGGCGACCCCCTCTATCTGGTAAATGACGTCATAGAGGCGCGTATAATAGACCACTTTCGAGTTCATCCGTCACCGACAAAAACTCGTCAATTATGCACGCCTTTATGACGTCATTTACCAGATAGAGGGGCTCGCCTGTATCCCTGCACTATTTACGTTCATCAAGCGTCTTTGTGCAGGATAAAATAGAAATAATGGTTGCTCTGTAGGTACTTACTGACAATTCCCTAATGACAGCAGTGTTGAATGTCAATTTTTAGAATTCAATTTGCCGAATAATTCGTACAATATAGAATTATAGTTTTCCAACCACTCGCTCAACATTGGAAGGAAGTGACGACGCCCCTAAACGCACAAATGAAGGTGATAAAGGCGCGTATAATTGACGAGTTTTTTTCCGGTGACGGATGAACTCGAAAGTGGTCTATTGACGAGTTTTTTCCGGTGACGGATGAACTCGAAAGTGGTCTATTGATTTCCTTTATTTTACTAGTACTTATCAATTTTGAAAAAGAGGTTGATGATACAAAGAGGACATCTGAAATAGTTGTCATTAATTGCAAGTACTCTCAGATTTGTACTGTAATTTTATTTTATTTTATCTTATTTATTTTTTTGAGGGGGGGGGGGGGGGGCGGGGATGTATAAGTACCCTTCCACGTTCACTCTATGTTTTTGTAAGAAAGGAGATGGACGAAAGATACCAGAGGGACAGTCAAAATTCATAGATTGAAAAAAAACCTGACAACGCCATGGTCTTAAATAAAAAGACAAATAACAGTAGAAGTTTTCCATTTGGTATGTATCCTTTGATAACTTAGGCCTTTTTTCAAAAGATTTTTATAGTTTTTTTTATGACGTACTGTAATACCACTTTCACACGTTAAAAGAGGTTAGGCGCCTTAAAATAAATTTAATTCCGCCACATTATGCATGTGCCTGTCCCAGGAGCCTGTTATTCAGTGGTTGTAGTTTGTTGCTGGGTTACACATCATTTTTTTACGGTCGGTAGTTTTCTCGTTTCAATTTTTCATTAAGTTTGCCATTTCGGGACCTTTTAAAAGCGACTATTAGGTATATGCTTTTCTCATAGTTGAAGGCCGTACTGTAACCTATGGTTGTTAATATCATTTTCATTTGGACTCTTGTGGCGAGTTGTCTCTTTGGCAATCATATCACATTTTCTTATTTTATGTTTAAACCTCATGAGTCGGAGATACTGATAACATCATGTAGAAAAATAACGTGAGAGTACAAAAAGACAAGACAAAGACCACTAAACTCTACATGAAAAAATTAACACGACCCTTAATCAATATAGGGTCATTTCAGATCTACTGGAAGAGAAGCAGATCTTACTCGACTAGAGGCATCAGTCACCAGGAATAAAACGATTAATTAAGGTCCACTTTCATGATTATACTCATGAAAAAAATATACAGAAAGTGAAAAGATACCGTTTGCACGTGACAAACTTCTAACAACTTTTTTTGTTCAACCAAAAACTGATTAAACCGATCCAGTAAGATTTTAATCTGTTTTATGTCAATTTGTATTATGCTATTATGAATGCCCTACTAATTTTATTGATTCCATTTACATTTATGAATTAAGAATAACAATTAAAAAGAAATAAAGATAATCACAGCTGATTTTCATCTTTTTAACAACTCAATGAACATAGATGATACATTGCACGGTGGGTATGGTTGTCCTGCGAGAGAACGTACTGTGCTGGTGATTTGGTCCTGACGGGTGCTGGTGGGTCCTGATTCTGTGCTGGTGGGTTTGTTTACGTTGTATCAGAACGGCAATAAAACGACTGTTTTGTTGCTTAATTTTTCTCTGATGCGTCATAAGTACCATGCAAAGTATATTACAACAATATTATATTGCAAAAGTCGTGCAAATTCGTTAAACGGAATTGTCCTGACGCGGTGCTGGTGATAAGAAAAACGGTCCTGGTTCTGTGCTCCTATGTCCTGGTTCTGTGCCTTAATGTTTTAGTTAAAAGTGGCATATATTCAAGATCATTGATGATGTACTGTTATTTACTAATTAACTGTTGCCTGGTTTCTTGAAATTGACATTGTTGTGAATCCGTGTACTGTTATTATGCAAGAAAAAATACCCCTATCTTTTTTTTTTTTTTTAAATTAACTCTTATCTTATTTATTGGCCTGTTAATGGAACCCTTCTTGCCCCCTTTTAAGATAAAAAAAAATGTGTTTACGATTTTCGGGATTACGATCATTTTGCAAGATCACCAAAATACGTTGTAATTTATACAATACTTATATAAAGTAGATGATGTGGTATGTTTGTTGTCAATGAACAAATTTCCATAAGACACCAAAGGAAGTATGTGTTAATAACCATACGTCATCGTAATACCTTCAACAATAACCCATTAAATAAAAATGTAAAAGTTTTTGCATAAAAATGGAGAGCAAAAATATAGAACAAAGGACTTTCTGATCATTTGAATCATATGTCTTTAGCAGCTTAAAACACATTTTTTGTGAACAATTGAGTGCTGACTATAAGAATGAAAATAGTATTGCGGGTTTGTTTTTTGGGTTTTATTTTGGGGATGGGAATAAGTAAGAGCGAGGTTACAGTGAAAGTTTTAAGCTTGGAATAGTTTCCCATAAGATGGAAAAGTTTGTATTTTAAAAGAAAAATGTATCTTATAGCTGTTAAGAATCACTTGCTGTATCTGTAAGATTTTTTCAACATAACTTTTTTGTCTGAATGGTTATCAGTTTTTTTTCTTCAAAAGTTCGATAGAACACTAAAAAAATCACTATTTTATGAAAGGGCACCCCCGTATTCAGGACAGTAACAATCAACGTAAACACGCCTGGAAAGTAAAATGCGTACTCGGCTGTCTGTAATCGACCATTTTTAGACACCCTCCTAAAAACAAACCGGGGTGGGGGTTCAGAGATGCAAATAAAGTACTTAGATCAATATTTTATCTTTTCGGGTATGGTTTATGACCCCTTCTGTGGCATGTCAATTACGAAATGTGCAAACTGAAAAACTATCAAAACAGCTGCAGACAATGAATAATAGAGACATAATTTTGTATATATGTCAAGGGGAAACTTCTTGCAAAGTATTATTATTTATATAGATATAGGAAGATGTGGTGTGAGTGCCAATGAGACAACTCTCCATCCAAATAACAATTTAAAAAGTAAACCATTATAGGTTAAAGTACGGCCTTCAACACGGAGCCTTGGCTCACACCGAACAACAAGCTATAAAGGGCCCCAAAAATTACTAGTGTAACTAGTAGAAAAAGAGAATTTGGTGAAAATAAAATCACTATTTTTGTAGAAAATTCACAGACCTTTGTACAGAGATTTTTGTTATGTTCAGCATGGGATCAACGCAAGGGTACACTATCCTTAAAAGTCTATTTAAAAGTATTTGAAACTAACGTTTGCTTTGTTAATTGTGCATTTCAAAATTCCCCAAGGGTTACTGGGAAATAGAAATATAGTCACTTAGTCTTCTCCCGACCGGCAGTAAAACTCTTGCCGAAGTGGGGCGTCCGTTTGGCTGTGCGGGATCTATCAAGTTCGCAGTCGCGTCCGGTCAGAATGGGGACGTTAAATCCGATGTCTCGTGTAAAGAGAGTGCCACACTCTTTGCACGTTAAGAACCCTTGCACCAACTCTTTGAGAGAGCCGTGGTGTAGTGGTAGTGCATCGGACTACTAACACAAAGGTTCCTGGTTTGATTCCCGTGCGGGATGAAAATTTCAGGAACTCGATTTTCGGCTCTCCCTTGACACCATTTGCGAGTATGGTCTTAAAGAAACGATGATAGTCCGTCGGAAGTGGACGATAAATGGCTGACCTGTGTTAAGAGAGAGGACCATATCACTTGCACGTTAAAGACACCCTTGTAGATTTCGAAAAAAGAGTAGGCTAATGCCGCTACAAGGCAGTACTCGCACTCGCAAAGTGGAAAGGGATTAATATAAGTTGCAAAACTTGTTTCCCAATCCACTATAAATAAATATGTTTAAACTAAAATAAAACTCTTTGAGGGGTCTGTAGGTGGCCTGCTGCAAGGCAAACTTTGTGTTCCTATCCAATACATAAAATTGAGAATGGAAATAGGGAATGTGTCAAAGAGACAACAACCCGACCAAATAAAAAACAACAGCAGAAGGTCACCAACAGGTCTTCAATGTAGCGAGAAATTCCCGCACCCGGAGGCGTCCTTCAGCTGGCCAATAAACAAATATATACTAGTCCAGTGATAATGAACGCCATACTAATTTCCAAATTGTACACGAGAAACTAAAATTAAAATAATACAAGACTAACAAAGGCCAGAGGCGCCTGACTTAAACATGTTTGTGAGATCTCAACCCTCCCCATACCTCTAACCAATGTAGAAAAGTAAACGCATAACAATACGAACATTAAAATTCAGTTCAAGAGAAGTCCGAGTCTGATGTCAGAAGATGTAACCAAAGAAAATAAACAAAATGACAATAATACATAAATAACAACAGACTACTAGCAGTTAAATGACATGCCAGCTCCAGACTTCAATTAAACTGACTGAAAACATCCTCATTTTCCAGTGGAAGTCCAAAATTCCACGACCATTGGCCTCTTGTATGACAAGACCTACCTATTGTATTTATTGTGAACTTGTTCTTGTCCTGAATATGCATGAAATATTTGCCACTGGACGTTAAGCAACCAACAATCAATCAATCAATAGCTTCATACTACCAATTGAGTTTAAAACAAGTATATAAGTTTAAAAAAGAAATTCTCAGATTTAACACCTACATTTAACTTTAAAAGGTCATAACAGTTTAAAACAATACAAAGCTACACACACACACAAACTAGCTTAATTTCAAATGGTTATCAACCTGAAACGTTATCAGATCATATATAAGCTCACCTTTGTCGAGGGGTCGTGTGAGGTTCATGTATTGTCTTGGCGTCCGCAATTACAAAAAGTTCTTTTCTGAAATTACTTGACCAAATGTTACCAAATGATTTTTCAAGAGTGAATCTAGGAAAAACAATATTCATCAACAAACATGACCACTGTTCGTTAAAATGTATTCGAGTTTTTAGTTACAGCCGATTCCATTAAGTATGTAGGCAAACATAATATCTTTGGTTAGCTTGCTTGTTAGCTAAACCGTACCCTCCTTTCGAAGTAGCCTGGTCGTACAGACAGAAAGATGTGTCATTTGTCGGACTAGTGTATACTCTTAAATAAAGTAGGGTAGTTTACAATACCTAACAAAGACTTTTCTGTTTATCAAGCAATATAACCAAATATATTCCCTTTGAAATCGGCTTTAATACAAAAAGTTCAAGCAATTAGGGCAAAACTTTCCGAGTAAAAAAAATCAAAATGTCTATCTACCATGCACATTTCAGAACATTCAGATCAGATAACGAAACTGGGTCCAGCAACATTTATAAGCAATTTAAGATTTTGACCCTCACAGTGACCATTCACTTTCCATTCATGATCATTAAATTGAACTGTAAAACATTTCTTGGTACCTTCTTAATTCCTTTATAAGTCTTATGTAAACATAATTATGACAATAACTGTTGTGAGCACAAGATTCACTGCACACTTTTAAAATTCTGGTTCATCAAACATTAAAATGTGAACTTAAGTTTTGAGACTTTTTTAATCGACACGATTGAGATTTTTGTATATGAGAACATGGTTTATCTATTAGTTGAAAATGCGGCTTTGAACTAGCTTTCAGTACCTGCGAGCATTCGTCGTTCAATAATGTGTGTCTTTGTGTTATTATTTAATGTGATACATTTTTGTGTTGGTACACCACTGTAACCGGCAGTGAAGGAGGAAATGAGGAGGGTTGGTTGGGTAGAAGTGGGGAGGGGTATGCGGAGCGCTGACAAACATGTCTATGCGGCATGGGATTTGATCATTGTTGAAGCATCAATGTAAGGGGCATTTAATATCTTGATAAAACTATTCTTATTTTAGATACTATATATTGTTCTCTGATATTGGACGAAAGATGTTGCCCTTTTATGTAATTATGTTATACAAGTTACGATCATTTGAAAACACATATTAAACAGCCAAATGGATGCACAAGAGCTAAAATAGGAGTCATAGATCCTATTGACAACACTTATCTGCCCAATTTTATTGATTTTGTAACATTTGTTTCAAATATGACCAACCTCTTATCCAAAATCACCAGCACCGTATCAGGACCCACCAGCACAATGACAGGACCCACCAGCACAGTATCAGGACATGAGTAAATTGAGAAAATGCTAAATTTTAATAAATTGCAATGTTTTTTAACTAAATACTTTTGTCGTGTGGATTGCGGTATAGAAAGCGGACTCTATGAGCATTTTTGTTTTATTTTTTCAGTTCGAGATTTTCTGAAAATGAGCATTTTTGTGTTACGCTTACTGAAACAGTTTAGAGCGTCAACTTTTCAATGGTTTATATATGAACCCATAAGAAACAAAATTGAAAAATCTCAACTGTTTTCTTCCATTTTTTATGAGTGAAAACCTCAAAAATCATCATTTTCGTCTTTGTTTACATTTTTTCATTGATCACCAGCACCCGTCAGGACCGAATCACCAGCACAGTACGTTCTCTCGCAGGACAACCATACCCACCGTGCATTGTATGTTAATCTTATTATGATATTTCAATTTTGATATTGTATGTCTTCTTTTTATTTAAGGAATGACTGTAATAATTTTTCTGTCTATGAAAAAATAACCTATAAAATGTGGTGCAAACTGAATAACCCGCGTAGCTGATTATTTTTAAAGTGTGCACCACATTTTTTATGCTATTTCAAATAGGCAGAACAAATATTACAGTCAATTCTTAATATCATTTAAAACCGGACTTAATCATAAAAAAACGTCAAAATTATGTCTATGAGCTGATAAACAAAACGACGTCAGCCAATCAGAAGACGTGTTACATCCAAAAGTTAAATTCTATACTGCACTCGTTCTATTATGCGTTGAATGTATATGTCATACACAGTCACTGACCTGATATCACTTTTCCTCATGAATATTTAAATAGAAATTGCCGAAATTGTAATTAATAATTCATGCGACCTTTTCAACCTGTTCTTGCTTTTTGGGAAAAAATGTTTGTTTCCAGTTTTTTGAGAAAAAAATAATTTGTTTTTGATTCCGAGAAAAAAAAAATTGTTTGATTAACCTCAGCTGCCACTATATGTAATGCTAAAATTGAAAGAAAAAAAAAG
Source organism: Mytilus trossulus (assembly GCF_036588685.1). Taxonomy (NCBI): domain Eukaryota; kingdom Metazoa; phylum Mollusca; class Bivalvia; order Mytilida; family Mytilidae; genus Mytilus; species Mytilus trossulus. The sequence goes on along the minus strand of NC_086380.1, from coordinate 79,760,520 downwards.
TTTCGACTTGTCGCGAAAAAAATAGATTGTTATTCACTTCAGGCGAATAAAAAGTTAGTCCAAAACGAGGAAAATGCTCGGCATATGTCAAGTCAATGCACTATTATTGTCTTTTTATATACATATTAAGTTTAACACCTCATCTTCAAGTTAAGTGTTAAAGATTTCGATGATTCTGTTTTTTCAAGAAGTTAATTAATTTGAATTTTGGCCGGTTCCAAACGAACTATTATAGTTGATCTAAATAAATAGATTGACCTTTCAAGTTGTATAAAATGCTTTCCCAAAAACAAATCCTGGGCGAATTTATGTTTGTGTTTTTTTTTTGCTGTTCTAGCTTTAAGTTACGGGCTCTTATTTTCTTTTATAGAACATGGATTCTATTAGTTACTTTCATGGATATTTTTGTATGTAAAATTTTTGTGCAATCATTGTTGATTGTATATCTAATGTTTCACATTATTTACCTAGTGATTTCGTATATATTTAGTTTTCAATTAAGTAAGTAAAGAGGAGATCGAGCGAATTGAAATCATGCTTCAATTAGCATTCAATTGGAAACATTTCCCATTAAATGTATCTAGAATTTCAATTTCTTATTGACTCCCATCAATATTTCTGTTTGTTCTAATGGCATCATAAGCTGTTTTGCTAATTTGTATAAATCGGGTAATTGTGTTTCTTTCTCGAATTAAAGAAATATGTGTTTTTACATAAATAAGGCCGTTTGTTTTCTCGTTTGATTTGTTTTACATTGTCTTATCGGGGCCTTTTATAGCTGACTATGCGGTATGGGCTTTGCTCATTGTTGAAGGTCGAACGGTGACCTATAGTTGATAATGTCTGTGTCATTTTGGTCTTGTGTGGATAGTTGTCTCATTGGCAATTATACCACATCTTCTTTTTTCTATATTAATATATAAAAATTTGAAAAGGAGATGTGGTATGATCGTAAATGTGATAACTATCCACCAAAGTTTAAATAAATTGGTTGTTAATCATTGTAGACATCCGTACGGCCTTCAACAAAGAGACAAAACCCAACCGTAAAGTCGGTAATAAAACTATGAAACAATGGTTCGATTATATGATTCTAAATCGTGAATAAAGGAAAAGAAACAACCAAAATAAACAAACATTCTACTACTATTAAAATACTCATTTTTTAAAACTTTTTATTTGGATTATACTAGTATATTATGGTTCTATATATTATGTACATGTACATGCTGTCTGATGGCCAATGAGTAAAACTATCTATCCGGGACCAAAATGATGTAGATGTTAGCAACCATACATTTGTATGTCGCTGTACGACTTTCAAAAATGAACAGATTCATACCTCTTAACAAGCTATAAAAGGCTCCGACAAAATTGCATATATAATATGTAAAACAAGATAAAATGAGAAAACCCACGTATACAATACACAGCCAATTTTGCATAGGTACTCTTTGTGTACTTAAAATCGTTAATACTGAAAATTTACTTTTGATATTTAAGTACTATTTCTTTACTTTAAAATTATTGTACAATTTACGTACCTGTATTGTACAGTACTTGATTTGTACTTAAAAGTTTGGTACCGAAATAATACCAAAAGCGATCACAATATTCCATGTTTGAAATCATATTTTTAAGAGATTTGAAAAAGACATACTATCAAAATGCTGAAAATGTAACGTTGTAACCAAAAATATGTAGTACTTATTTTTAAGTACAAATCAAGTACTGTAAAATACAGGTACCATAATAGTTCAATAATTTTGGAGTAATAAAATAGTACTGAATATTAGAAGTAGATTGCCAGTACTGCAGATTTTTAGTACAGACATAGCACCTATGCAAAAAAAGGAGGAACGAAAGACACCAAAGGGACAGTCAAACTCAAAAATCTAAAACAAACTGACAACGCCATGGCTAAAAATGAAAAGACAAACAGAAAAAACAACAGTACACATGACACAACATAGAAAACTCAAGAATAACCAACACGAACGCCACCAAAAACTAGGGGTGATCTCGGGTTCTCCGGAAGGTAAGCAGATCCTGCTCCACATGTGGCACCCGTCGTGTTGCTTATGTGATTACAAATCCGGTAAATAGTCTAATTCGGTAGGTCACATTCATGAAAGGGAAGGGGATTGTAGTTACGACGTAAGGAACATATCCGATATCATTTGTGAAACGGTTATTCCATAACGGTCAACCAACCAGCTTCCTTGTGAGCAGTAGCCCTCTATCAAGAAAATCATGATAGGAAATGCAAGCACGGGGATATCGTATCAATTGGAAGATATATATCCCGTATGCAGGTGCTGCTGGAATGTTGCTACTTAAAAATGGAAGGTTCACAATTGGAAAGCTGAAATCATCTCTTTTGTCGTAAAGTTTTGTTTTCAACCGACCCTCATTGTCAATTTCTAGATGTAAGTCCAGATATGAAGCCGACTTAACTGTATCTGTAGTATCCTTTATCTCCAATTCGATGTGATAGATGCGTTCCACATAGTCACCAAATTTTCATTTGTTTAGTGAAAGAACGACATCTATATAGCGGAAAGTAGAGTTAAAAAAAGTATGCAAAAGTAGCTGTGTATTACAAAATAATCCCAACAAAAATCGTACATAATGATAATTGATAGACATTACATCGGCTTCAGTCTAATTCGAAGTTGTGATTCTTCATATAATTAAATTCTAAACTCGTGTGTTTTTTTTCTTCTATTTTTATTTGAATTTTACTTATAGTTTATAAAAGAAATACGTTTTAATTGTTGTCCATGTCACGCGTTATCATTTTGTTTCGTAGATGGTTAAAGACTTATTTTGTACCCTTGATATCGTTTGGTTAGTTTTGTGAAAGGTTTGGCGCTATGGGGCCAGGTTCGGTCCACCTTTTTCTACATTTGAAAATGCCTGTACCAAGTCGGGAGTGTGACAGTTGTCGTCCATTCGTTTGATGTGTTTTGTCATTTGTTTTTGCCATGTGATGAGGGACTTTCCGATTGAGTTTTCTCGAAGTTCAGTATTTTTGTAATTTTACTTTTTGTAGTTGGGATACTATGTCTTAGGCCTATTACCCCAAATCTCATTGTATTCGTCATAGACTGGTTCAAAATAATTTTTAAAAAACCAGATATATAATATAGTTTACTATAAAAAAAAAAAAGTGAAACCAAAATTACGTTTTGGCTAGCTGATACATTTCGCAACTTGAAGTAGAAGTTTTTACTTATTTTACAAGTGATGCTTCTAACCATATCACCGACAGAGTTTATCGTAGACATACGTCAAATAATCTATGTGATGCCGCTCACCATATCCCCGACAGAGTCAATCATAGACATACGTCAAATAATCTATGTGATGCCGCTCACCATATCCCCGACAGAGTTTATCATAGACATACGGGAAATAAAATATGTGATGCCGCTCACCATATCCCCGACAGAGTTTATCATAGACATACGGAAAATAATATATGTGAAGCCGCTTACCATATCCCCGACAGAGTTTATCACAGACATACGGAAAATAATCTATGTGATGCCGCTCACCATAGCCCCGACAGAGTTCATCATAGACATATAGAAAATAATCTATGTGATGCCGCTCACCATATCCCCGACAGAGTTCATCATAGACATACGGGAAATAAAATATGTGATGCCACTCACCATACCCCCGACAGAGTTCATCATAGACATACGGGAAATAATCTATGTGATGCCGCTCACCATATCTCCGACAGAGTTCATCATAGACATACGGGAAATAATCTATGTGATGCCGCTCGCCATATCCCCGACAGAGTTCATCATAGACATACGGGAAATAATCTATGATGCCGCTCACCATATCTCCGACAGAGTTCATCATAGACATACGGGAAATAATCTATGTGATGCCGCTCGCCATATCCCCGACAGAGTCCATCATAGACATACGGAAAATAATCTATGTGATGCCGCTCGCCATATCCCCGACAGAGTCCATCATAGACATACGGGAAATAATCTATGATGCCGCTCACCATATCCCCGACAGAGTTCATCATAGACATACGGGAAATAATCTATGATGCCGCTCACCATATCCCCGACAGAGTTCATCATAGACATACGGGTAATAAAAGATGTGATGCCGCTCACCATATCCCCGACAGAGTCCATCATAGACATACGGAAAATAATCTATGTGATGCCGCTCACTATATCCCTGACAGAGTCCATCATAGACATACGGCAAATAACCTATGTGATGCCTCTCAGCATAGCCCCGACAGAGTTCATCATAGACATACGGGAAATAATCTATGTGATGCCGCTCACCATATCTTCGACAGAGTTCATCATAGACATACGGGAAATAATCTATGATGCCGCTCGCCATATCCCCGACAGAGTTCATCATAGACATACGGGAAATAAAATATGTGATGCCTCTCACCATATCCCCGACAGAGTCCATCATAGACATACGGCAAATAACCCATGTGATGCCTCTCATCATAGACCCGACAGAGTTCATCATAGACATACGGAAAATAATCTATGTGATGCCGCTCACCATATCCCCGACAGAGTTTATCATAGACATACGGAAAATAATATATGTGAAGCCGCTTACCATATCCCCGACAGAGTTTATCACAGACATACGGAAAATAATCTATGTGATGCCGCTCACCATAGCCCCGACAGAGTTCATCATAGACATATAGAAAATAATCTATGTGATGCCGCTCACCATATCCCCGACAGAGTTCATCATAGACATACGGGAAATAAAATATGTGATGCCACTCACCATACCCCCGACAGAGTTCATCATAGACATACGGGAAATAATCTATGTGATGCCGCTCACCATATCTCCGACAGAGTTCATCATAGACATACGGGAAATAATCTATGTGATGCCGCTCGCCATATCCCCGACAGAGTTCATCATAGACATACGGGAAATAATCTATGATGCCGCTCACCATATCTCCGACAGAGTTCATCATAGACATACGGGAAATAATCTATGTGATGCCGCTCGCCATATCCCCGACAGAGTCCATCATAGACATACGGAAAATAATCTATGTGATGCCGCTCGCCATATCCCCGACAGAGTCCATCATAGACATACGGGAAATAATCTATGATGCCGCTCACCATATCCCCGACAGAGTTCATCATAGACATACGGGAAATAATCTATGATGCCGCTCACCATATCCCCGACAGAGTTCATCATAGACATACGGGTAATAAAAGATGTGATGCCGCTCACCATATCCCCGACAGAGTCCATCATAGACATACGGAAAATAATCTATGTGATGCCGCTCACTATATCCCTGACAGAGTCCATCATAGACATACGGCAAATAACCTATGTGATGCCTCTCAGCATAGCCCCGACAGAGTTCATCATAGACATACGGGAAATAATCTATGTGATGCCGCTCACCATATCTTCGACAGAGTTCATCATAGACATACGGGAAATAATCTATGATGCCGCTCGCCATATCCCCGACAGAGTTCATCATAGACATACGGGAAATAAAATATGTGATGCCTCTCACCATATCCCCGACAGAGTCCATCATAGACATACGGCAAATAACCCATGTGATGCCTCTCATCATAGACCCGACAGAGTTCATCATAGACATACGGAAAATAATCTATGTGATGCCGCTCACCATATCCCCGACAGAGTTCATCATAGACATACGAAAAATAATCTATGTGATGCCTCTCTCCATATCTCCGACAGAGTTCATCATAAACATACGGAAAATAATCTATGTGATGCCGCTCACCATATCCCCGACAGAGTCCATCATAGACATTTACGGAAAATAACCTATGAGATGCCTCTCATCATAGAACCGACAGAGTTCATCATAGACATACGGGAAATAATCTATGTGATGCCGCTCACCATATCTCCAACAGAGTTCATTATAGACATACGGAAAATAAACTATGTGATGCCGCTCACCATATCCCCGACAGAGTTCATCATAGACATACGGAAAATAATCTATGTGATGCCGCTCACCATATCCCCGACAGGTTTCATCATGGACATACGGAAAAAATATATGTGATGCCGCTCACCATATCCCCGACAGAGTTCATCATAGACATACGGAAATTAATCTATGTGATGCGCTCACTATATCCCCGACAGAGTCCATCATAGACATACGGAAAAATAATCTATGTGATGCCGCTCACCATATCCCCGACAGAGTTCATCATAGACATACGGAAAATAAACTATGTGATGCCTCTCACCATATCCCCGACAGAGTTCATCATAGACATACGGGAAATAAAATATGTGATGCCGCTCACCATATCCCCGACAGAGTCCATCATAGACATACGGAAAATAATCTATGTGATGCCGCTCACTATATCCCTGACAGAGTCCATCATAGACATACGGCAAATAACCTATGTGATGCCTCTCAGCATAGCCCCGACAGAGTTCATCATAGACATACGGGAAATAATCTATGTGATGCCGCTCACCATATTCCCGACATAGTTCATCATAGACATACGGGAAATAATCTATGATGCCGCTCGCCATATCCCCGACAGAGTTCATCATAGACATACGGGAAATAAAATATGTGATGCCTCTCACCATATCCCCGACAGAGTCCATCATAGACATACGGCAAATAACCCATGTGATGCCTCTCATCATAGACCCGACAGAGTTCATCATAGACATACGGAAAATAATCTATGTGATGCCGCTCACCATATCCCCGACAGAGTTCATCATAGACATACGAAAAATAATCTATGTGATGCCTCTCTCCATATCTCCGACAGAGTTCATCATAAACATACGGAAAATAATCTATGTGATGCCGCTCACCATATCCCCGACAGAGTCCATCATAGACATATACGGAAAATAACCTATGTGATGCCTCTCATCATAGAACCGACAGAGTTCATCATAGACATACGGGAAATAATCTATGTGATGCCTCTCACCATATCTCCAACAGAGTTCATTATAGACATACGGAAAATAAACTATGTGATGCCGCTCACCATATCCCCGACAGAGTTCATCATAGACATACGGAAAATAATCTATGTGATGCCGCTCACCATATCCCCGACAGGTTTCATCATGGACATACGGAAAAAATATATGTGATGCCGCTCACCATATCCCCGACAGAGTTCATCATAGACATACGGAAATTAATCTATGTGATGCCGCTCACTATATCCCCGACCGAGTCCATCATAGACATACGGAAAAATAATCTATGTGATGCCGCTCACCATATCCCCGACAGAGTTCATCATAGACATACGGAAAATAAACTATGTGATGCCTCTCACCATATCCCCGACAGAGTTCATCATAGACATACGGGAAATAAAATATGTGATGCCTCTCACCATATCCCCGACAGAGTCCATCATAGACATACGGCAAATAACCCATGTGATGCCTCTCATCATAGACCCGACAGAGTTCATCATAGACATACGGAAAATAATCTATGTGATGCCGCTCACCATATCCCCGACAGAGTTCATCATAGACATACGAAAAATAATCTATGTGATGCCTCTCTCCATATCTCCGACAGAGTTCATCATAAACATACGGAAAATAATCTATGTGATGCCGCTCACCATATCCCCGACAGAGTCCATCATAGACATATACGGAAAATAACCTATGTGATGCCTCTCATCATAGAACCGACAGAGTTCATCATAGACATACGGGAAATAATCTATGTGATGCCTCTCACCATATCTCCAACAGAGTTCATTATAGACATACGGAAAATAAACTATGTGATGCCGCTCACCATATCCCCGACAGAGTTCATCATAGACATACGGAAAATAATCTATGTGATGCCGCTCACCATATCCCCGACAGGTTTCATCATGGACATACGGAAAAAATATATGTGATGCCGCTCACCATATCCCCGACAGAGTTCATCATAGACATATGGAAAATAATCTATATGATGCCGCTCACCATATCCCCAACAGAGTTCATCATAGACATATGGAAAATAATCTATATGATGCCGCTCACCATATCCCCAACAGAGTTCATCATAGACATACGGAAAATAATCTATGTGATGCCGCTCACCATATCCTCGACAGAGCTCATCATAGACATACGGAAAATAATCTATGTGATGCCGCTCACCATATCTCCGACAGAGTTCATCATAGACATACGGAAAATAATCTTTGTGAAACAGTAGCTGTGGTTCCTCTTTTGTAATTATTATATCAAAAGATAGTTTAAATGAACATTGACTTATACGTTTATAAGAAAACAAAAATACGGGACTTCGTGGACAATTCTAAACGGAAAGTTCCAAATCAAATGCCAAAATCTAAAACTGAAACACATCAAACCAAGGGATAACAACTTTCATATTCCTGACTTGGTACATACATTTTTATATTGGGACATTTAATAGCCGACTATCCGGTATATTTTTTATGTCTTGCTCAATGTTAAATGTCGTACGTTGGACTATAATATATAAAATTGAGAATGGAAATGGGGAATGTGTCAAAGAGACAACAACCCGACCAAATAAAAAAACAACAGCAGAAGGTCACCAACAGGTAGTTGATTTATACACCTCCTTCATGTAAACTTTTGTGGAAAGTTATCTCATTGGCCATCACAACACATCGACAAATTTTTATAGGTACAGAAAATAAAAAAAATAACAGTTGGAATGTTGGAATGCTATTATGGACATTGGGCAAATTAATTTCAACGAGCTCTTATGACTGCTTTCGTTTATGCAAACTTGGACTAGCATCGGCATATGGAAGAGCCTCAAATTATAAAAAATTAAGAGTCATTGAAAATTCATTGGCTGTACTATATTTTTTGAAACTGAAGAATACATTTGCACTGTCATTTCACGCCTAAGAATATTAGATGCACTTAATAATATGAAATAATATTTTAATTTTATATTAAAAGTGATCCAATACAGAACTCAATACTGATCTGGCGGGATTAACGCATGAATGTTTTTTTTTTAAAAATGTTTGAATAATTTCGTGTTTGGGTCATTATAAAAAAAAACATGTAAAACTATGTTATTTAATATTTTAAAGTCAAAACACATGCAAATATATCAAAATATATAAAAAAAAAAAGCACGGTTCAAATAGGTTTATCGCTTTCGCAAAGTTCTCCAAAGTTAATTACTCCTGGGACAAATGCAATTTGTTTATTTACAGTGGGTGGTAGATCCCTTAACTCAATATCTGATAAAGAAGAGAGTTTCTCCTGGACTTGTTTTTTCAACAAAAGCAGTTCAATGTCTTTACCTTTCAAAACGAGTTCGGTCAAATTACAAGTACTTTTTAAACTATCGATGTTCATCTGCATATCAGTACGCTTCGAAACATAGTCCATGACGTCACTGCCGTAAGTCTCGTGCAGATCGTCAACCAGTTGTTTTTCCTTTGCTCTGATGTCGCTGATATACTGAATGGCCGAGTCACGTATACTTTGTTCGGCTGCTTTAATGACAGTATCACATTTCGATAATGCTTCAAGTTGGACGTCGTATCCAGTGATCTTTGATTTACAATTGTCTAACAACTGCTGAAGCGTCTCCTTGTATTTGATCACTGCCTCCGAAAATTGGGTTATTTCATGATCTTTGTGCTCGTTGAACGTGCAAAGAACGCAAATGCATGTTTCACATGGCTCACAATAAAATCGAACTACTTCTTCCGAATGCTCTTTGCATACGATATCTTTTTCAATTTCTACATCAAAAATGCTATGACCCTTTGTAACTTTTGTTTCCTTATGTAAATCTACGCATGACTTGCATAACAATTTATTACAATCTAAACATTTTGATGTTGCTTCTCTGTGTTTATGATTGACCAATTTGCAAAAATCGCAGTACGGGTATTTGGAGGGTTTTTGTCGTCCAACCACTTCTGAAAGACCGGAAACAAGGAAATTTGCTGGAAGCTTCTTCGCCCCACCTAGCGGTAGTTGGGTCCTTTTCCTACAGATTGGGCAGGTAAAATCCCTGTAATCGCTATACTTTTTGTACGAACATTCGGACATGACGTGATTATCAATACAAGCCTCACAAAATGTATGAGGACAGTCCAAACATTTTGGATGTTTATACACCTCCAGACATATTTTACAGACGAGGAATTCATCTTGTATTTCTTGCGCTAGTTTGTTTCCGGTTCCGCCGGTTGTAGATGATGGAGATGCTGATAACGTACTGGTATTCGCCATATTGTTCAGTATTGTAGTGTTGTAATCTATTGATGTCGTATGGTAACGTTCGCTTTCTAACCTTCTTTTATACCTGAAAAAGACCTATAATTACTTTTCTGTTTTTATAACAAGCCATGATACACCCTACAAGAAGCTGACCCATATCTCGGCCAAATAACTCAATCCTAGGTTTTCTCAAGAGGATGTTTTGATATATATTCAGATTTTTCTATCATAGTGTACAGAGATTTGCCAAAATTGTATAAATGAATGGATAAGGGAGATAAGCCATTGTATTAGAAAGGCGTTTATAGTAATGGAAGTTTCATTACTTCGGTAAAGCATGTATTTGAAGCAGCATTAATTAAAGCAAAATGTAAGCTGAGTTTGACAACAGTACATATTGATTTTTATAGATTTGTCCTTTAACCTCGCGTCTATTTAAAACGAATGATTGTGTATAATTTTCTTCTTTCAACATAGTGAAACATTGATAATCATGTTAAAAATGTGGATCTCTGTAATGATTATTTCTTTACAATGTAAGCAATCTCGTCAAGGATGGCGCTTTCTTAAAAGATTGGCTTATGTATGAATGTTATTGGCAGTTTGTCAAAGAATGTGATTACGCCATCCTACTGTATATAAGAAGAACTGATTTAATCAAAAAGGAAAGAAACAAATGTGTATTGGTTTTCCTGTTTAAATAGTTTTACGCTAGTCATTTTGGGATCATATATAGCTTGCTGTTCTGTGTGAGTCAAGGCTCTGTGTTAATGACCATATTTTGGCATGAAATTGATACCTTTTTATCTTTTTATACATTATAACTTGAAAACTGTATAAATTTGCTTAGAATAATGATCATGAAAAATCACATACTTGTGCTAAAAAAAATCTATGAGATAGAATTTTGGAATCAATTGATAAAAGATAGGTTTAATAATATGTTTTAAGGAAAATAAAAAAATATGTCACCGAACTGGTTTGCTACAAGTAAAAATAAAAAAATTACGAATTAGTTCAACATAATTTTTGTTGGTTTTTTTTTTATTGCTGGGCGATTTTATCTGGAAGCGAAATGTGGATGTTGAAAACAGAACAACTTATTTTCTGTTTATATATAAAAGATGAAAGTACACCTTTTCTCTATTACCAGTACAATACTGTTTCATCGTGTTTGTACGTGTGTTTTATGTGATGCAATCCGCTACTCCCCTTCTATACGGAATAGGCCGAGTTGGGACGAATGAAGTGTATTGCTGATCCAGAAAATTACCTTCACTTATGATAAGTAGTCTGCTTTGAAAAAAAAAACATTTTGAAAAAAAAAAAGTGATGAGTAAAACTGCGTATACAAGTCTTTACTGTGTATTGGTCGAATCGTAGATACAAATGTAGTAATGACACGGGTTATGTTCTTCTCATATATGTTATGATGATATGATACTAAACCCCTTACGGGAAGGATTGTGCCTGATGTTCATATGATGAAATCATAATCTTTCAGTCAGTTTAATTGAAGTCTAGAGCTGGCATGTCAGTTAACTGCTAGTAGTCTGTTGTTATTTATGTATTATTGTCATTTTGTTTATTTTCTTTGGTTACATCTTCTGACATCAGACTCGGACTTCTCTTGAACTGAACTTTAATGTGCGTATTGTTATGCTTTTACTTTTCTACACTGGTTAGAGGTATAGGGGGAGGGTTGAGATCTCACAAACATGTTTAACCCCGCCGCATTTTTGCGCCTGTCCCAAGTCAGGAGCCTCTGGCCTTTGTTAGTCTTGTATTATTTAAATTTTAGTTTCTTGTGTACAATTTGGAAATTAGTATGGCGTTCATTATCACTGTACTAGTATATATTTGTTTATGGGCCAGCTGACGGACGCCTCCGGGTGCGGGAATTTCTCGCTACATTGAAGACCTGTTGGTGACCTTCTGCTGTTGTGTTTTTTTTATTTTGGTCGGGTTGTTGTCTCTTTGACACATTCCCCATTTACATTCTCAATTTTAAATGTAGTAATGCGCGTTTTTCTTATTTTTTTTCTTATTTTTTTTTATTTTTGCAATTACCTGCAAGCATTTCGGGTTTATATCACTTTGGCCTTTAACATCTAGAAATTGTTAAAGGGTTGATTTTATATATACTTCACAACACATTGGGGGGGGGGGGGGGGTATAAACAAACTAAACTATTTATATATAAAAAAAGAAGATGTGGTATGATTGCCATTGAGACAACTGTCCACAAGAGACCAAAATGACACAGACATTCACAACTATAGGTCATCGTACGGCCTTCAACTATGAGCAAAGCTCATACCCCATAGTCAGCTATTAAAGGCCCCGATATGACAAAGTAAAACAATTCAAACGAGAAAACTAACGGCCTCATTTATATAAAAAAAAATGTATTGCACAGTCAACATTGTTAAACTGTGACAGTAATTCATGGTCATATCGCCAAGTTTGAATATGAATCTTGTTTTATTTTCTACACAATTTCAATAGCCATATTTTTGGCTTTAAGAACAACGAGTATATTACAGTTATAAATTAAGCAAGACCGCAAAACTAGACAATACAGGCTTAACATATTAAACCGTAATAACACATAAACAATTTAGCAGCTATAAATTAAAATAAACATGTCATGTCATCATGTTTAGCACGTCCAAAAATAGTAATCCAAATTGAAAAACACAATAAAAGGCGTAAAATACCTTTATAATAAGGTTTACACTTTGAGAGCATGTTTCAATAATCTCTAAGAAGAAGTTATGAAGAAGTTGCAGATACAAAAAAGATAACACGGATAAATTAAAGCATTGAGAAAGGGAGAAAACCCTAAAATTACTCAGTTAAAGTAACTGGTGCTGAACAAAAATGATACAATACTGATGAAAAGTTCAGGAGACACAGACACAAATAAATATCGCACTGAGTGTGTGTATGGCAGAGTCCATGTCATTTCAAAAATAAACCTACAAAATTTCTCGATTGAAAGAGAAGGTCCGAAAGAACTTCGTGTTCATCCTAGAAAAATAAAGTTAAAAGACTTTTTAAAATGGATAGTTCTGTATTAAAATCATAATTACAATTTTTACAATCTCCAATTGCAGTACTGCGGGAACTTTTATTTATCATAACTGTTTATTTTTTTTTGTCATTTGTAGAAATCTTTGTTTAATTAGTTTTATTTCAAGTTAATAGTTTCTTTCAAGACAACAGCCATCATATCATGTTGTTAGTCAGAAATAAACATAAAAAATAACGACAAACTTACACGTTAACAGTTCCCTCTTATATTATTGTATCAAACTATTCAACTTTACCGTTCGCCAAAACACTAGTATATTGTCTATTTAATCAAAGGTAGCATTAGTATATTTACTTATATACTATATTGTACTGTGTATGATGTCATCTTAATTTAAAAATAAACATCACAATCCGTAAAGAAACGTCCCCACACATTCTATAATTAGCAACTGTCAGCTATAATATTGCCAGAAATACAAAGAACTATAATTAATCATTGCACTTTCACTTCCTCGTTCGAATTGTTGATGTCTTACATTCTAGAGAGTAACAGCTATGAGATAAACTGATGAGTAAACAAATCATTGCTGTGAACAATACAAAGCAATCAAATATGGCAGCAATGTACATTGTCGTACACGCATCTTCATATTGGAAGGATTTTTTTTTTTAACTTTATGTTAAATAATCTCAGGTAAATTGCAATAAAGAATGGAGAAAAACAAAACTAAAAATATATTCAAATTGCCTTTGGGGGGGGGGGGGGGGGGGAGGGGTATGTTTTTATTTGGAAAAAAAGTTTGTTTCCAGTTTTTGGAGAAAAAAATAATTTGTTTTTGATTCTGAGAAGAAGAAAAAAATGTTTGTTTCACCCTCAGCTGCCACTATATGTAATGCTAAAATTGAAAGAAAACAATTGCGAAAAAAAAAATTTGTCCAGAAAAAAAAAACATATACCGGTAGAACCTCGCCCTTCCCCAGCTTCACAGCCAATACAAAACAGTTTATATTTTCCTGACATTGACCTTATATTGCATATTTATGTCAGCTTAAAAAAATCTTTCCGAAAAAGAACAATTACAATAAGCATCACGTCGAATTAATAAAAAACATCCTATAGCAGATTATTGTTGCAAACTTGAGCAAATTCAGCATCAACACAAGATTAAAAGTCACAACAATGTCGATGGAAGCTTAATACATGTAGTATGTTCCTAAATCGATATTTTGCGGATCGGGTCATCTTTCCAATATTGGAGTGCAATTTTACAAATCCAACCATTTTGATTAAGCGTATTTGTCACCAGCGTTCGAATTATATGTGGTTCACACTAATCGGCGAAATGAGTTGTTTATCGGTCCCCTCCTTAGACGGAAAAGGTATCATCCATTTTGTCAATCATTTATTGAAAATAACACCAATGTATAAGTATTATTAATGCAAACTATGCATTTTTATAATAAGACATTTTATCCTTGTTTCAAATTCGATAGATTTAAGTTATCCATTCAATTGTTATTATTCAAATTTCAGTGCGCAGTTCCGATCTTCAAGAATAAGTGCGCAGTTCCGATCTTCAAGAATAAGTGCGCAGTTTCGAACTTTAAGCATAAAAGCTGCATGTAGCAAAAGTTCATAACAAGCCAAAGCATTTGACACAAAGCAAAATAATTTTAGACCTTACCATTCAAGAAGTATATTTGACATTGCTACTCAACCATGGCTTTCTAAGCAACAACAAAATTATAATGTTTACGAACTGCAAGAACGAGCACAAAGATTGAATATATACTTCGAAAGAATGTTGTCGTCACTAGGCGTTATGTATGATTCGGTAACGATTATCATCACGGAGGGGTTACATAGCTACCCACGTCTAATATACTTCGTCCTCAAATCACCGACTTTGTCATAACTGTCTTACAAATAGTTTATGTCAGAATATATACTACACAACACTATGGAATCTGTAAGTAATACACAATAGGTACTCATCAATGAGTAACCGTGCTAATTAATTGATTTATGAATTATTTGCAGACAATATTCCAAACCTTAATTATATTATACAATTGTCCTGAATATGCATGTTACGTATCAGATTTGAAAAATTAAAACAATATGTGGAATTTATAAAAATGTTGGTAAGCCATTAACATTGTTGTTGACTCTTCGTCTAAATATTTTTAGAACTTTATAATAATTGCATCCACAGGATGCTTACGTAAAAAAAATCGCATCGGAACAGTTCATTTCTGTAGGTACATGTATAAAGTAAATTTAACTTCAGCACATCATTTAATGGGGGAACCTTCATGACAAATAACGGTAAAAGCTCTTGCTAAATGACGTTCACGGTAATTTTAGGTGTATGACAGTAAAATGTACACTTTCTTTTAAACGATAAAAACATCCGAATCACATTAATTTATTTTCAAAAATGACGGTCACGATAATTCTTTAGACCTCTGACGAATCACGATAAGGACATTTTGACGAATCACGATAAGGACATTTTGACGAATCACGATATGGACATTTTGACGAATCACGGTAACATTAAACACCTATTGACTGGGCGTGAGGGTAATAGCAAGTTTGTTGTACCTAAAATACCAACTATTGCTCGAGGCTAAGCCGAGAGAAATAGTTGGTATGCGAAGGGACAACAAACTTGCTATAATTTCCCGCACAACCAGTCATTAGGTGTTTTATTATAATGACCAACACAGTCATTAAGTGTTTTTATATTTCGAAATTAACTAATTAGGAACTTTTATGTGTTAGTTGATATCTTATCATGAACTTAAATTTATGAGTTTATCTTAAGTATTAAATAAAAAATTAATCTTTGCCGTTTCAGAATCTAATGCATTATGGGTAATATTTTCAAAAGTGTACACCAAAACGTACTGATTGGTTAAAAATTTCACAAACAATGGAAATTTTACCAATGACGTGATGTTATTTTCATTTTAGAGTACGAAAAATAAAATTACCCATGATGCTTTAGATTCTGAAACGATAATTTATAAACATAAGCTTAATAAACATAATTACCTCTAAATGATATTCAAAATAAAACACGGCTCACAATACTTGGAAACAAATATTCTATGTGTTTATAAAACGGATATCGGTTGTATATATACTGGTTTTAGGTAAATAAAATTATCTATTTCAAGAAAGAATTCTCACGCATCTTCTCCTTTACGTAAATGATCGACAATAAGAACATAAGATGTAAGAAGATTTGGCAGGTTTATTATATAAGTAATAGATCAAGTTCATTGACCCTGCTAGTAACAAGAAGTTGAATCACTCGCAATATTAAGGATCTGTTGTACAATAGTTGTCGTTTGTTTATGTAATTTACACGTGTTTTTTGTTTCTCATTTTTTATATAGATAAGACCGTTGGTTTTACCGTTTGAATGGGTTAACACTAGTAATTCTTCTGGTCCTTTATAGCTTGGTGTTCGGTGTGAGAAAAGGCTCCGTGTTGAAGGCCGTGCATTGACCTATAATGACTAACTTTTATAGATTGTTATTTTGATGGAGAGTTGTCTCATTGGCACTCACACCACATCTTCCTATATCTATAGCTATGTGTAATTGATTGCTAATAAGAAGGAGTATTATAATATTGCAATCTTTTTTCCCTTTTCTTATACATGTAGCTGCACTTTAGAAATATGGCTAGTAGATGGCTGGTTCCGTTGAGTCAAGTGGCAAATATATGAAGGGATTCACTATGGCAAGTTTGATTGATTGATTGTTGGTTGCTTAACGTCCAGTGGCAAATAGTTCATGCATATTCAGGACGAGAACAAGTTCACAATAAATACAATAGGTAGGTTGATACGATAGAGGCCATTTGGAATGATGGTCGGAGAAATTTGGACTGCCACTGGAAAATGAGGGTATATTGGATAGGGACAGAATTTTTGCCTTGCAACAAGCCACCTACGGACCCCTCAAAAGAGTTGTTGCAATGGTTCTTAACGTACAAAAAGCGCGGCACTCTCTTTACACGAGGCATCGGATTTAACGTCCCCCTTCTGACCGGACGTGACTGCGAACTTGATACATCCCGCACAGCCAAACGGACGCCCCACTTCGGCAAGCGTTTTACTGCCGGTCGGGAGAAGACCAAGTGACCATATCTCTATACCCCAGTCACCTTTGGAGGTCCTATGGCAAGTAGAAAGATGAGTAAGGGGTACTAAATAGAGGAATGATTTTTAGCTCACCTGGCCCAAAGGGCCAAGTGAGCTTTTCTCATCACTTGGCGTCCGTCGTCCGTCGTCGTCCGTAACTTTTACAAAAATCTTTCTTCTCTTAAACTACGAGGCCAAATTTAACCAAACTTGGCCATAATCATCATTGGGGTATCTTGTTTAAAAAATGGTCCGACGACCCGGCCAACCATCCAAGATGGCCGTCATGGCTAAAATTAGAACATAGTGGTCAAATGCAGTTTTTGGCTTATAACTCAAAAACCAAAGCATTTAGAGCAAATCTGATATGAGGTAAAATTGTTATTCAAGTCAAGATCTATCTGCCCTGAAATTTTCAGATGAATCGGACAACCTGTTGTTAGGTTGCTGCCCCTGAATTGGTAATTTTAAGGAAATTTTGCTGTTTTTGGTTAATATGTTGAATATTATTATAGACAAAGATAAACTGTAAACAGCAATAATGTTCAGCAAAGTAAGATTTACAAATAAGTCAACATGACCGACTGGTCAGTTGACCCCTTTAGGAGTTATTGCCCTTTATAGGAAATTTTTAGCCATTTTTCGTAGATCTTAGTAATCGTTTGGAAAAATCTTCTCCTCTGAAACTACTGGGCTAAATTTAACCAGACTTGGCCACAATCATCATTTGGGTAAATGTTTGAAAAATGTGTCCGATGACCTGGCCAACCATCCAAGATGGCCGCCATGTCTAAAAATAGAACATAGGGGTAAAATGCAGTTTTGGCTTATAAATCAAAAACCAAAGCATTTAGAGCAAATCTGCCATGGGGTTAAATTGTTATTCAGGTCAAGATCTATCTGTTTAAATTTTTCAGAGGAATTGGACAACCCATTGTTGGGTTGCTGCCCTTGAATTGGTAATTTTAAGAAATTTTGCGGTTTTTGGTTAATATCTTGAATATTATTATAGATAGAGATAAACTGTAAACAGCAATAATGTTCAACGGAGTAAGATTTACAAATAAGTCAAAATTACCAAAATGGTCAATTGACCTCCTAAGGAGTTATTGCCCTTTATAGTTAATTTTTAACAATTTTTATAAAATTTGTAAATTTTCACTATCATTTTCCACTGAAACTAACTGGACAAGTTCATTATAGATACAGATAATTGTAAGCAGCAAGAATGTTTGGTGAAGTAAGATATGCAAACACATCACTATCACCAAAACACAATTTTGTCATGAATCCATCTGTGTCCTTTGTTTAATAGTCACGTAGACCAAGGTGAGCGACACAGGCTCTTTAGAGCCTCTAGATTTGTGATACACTACATATAGTTAACGGTATGAATTGTTATACAAAACATCTTAAAAAGTGTCCAAAATCTTTTGTCAGATGACCTTGAAATTTGAGGCCAAAATCGGCTTACCGGACCTACTCCTTTGTTGTCAATGGTGATACTTTTGCGTCATTTGAGTTACGAAAGAGTCAGTGGTGTTACTATATAAAAATGCAGTAATTTTTATTTTTTATTAACAAATGAAAGTGTTTTAAGCTCGTATACGGAGATTATGCATTATCTAATCACTCAGTCTTGACAAGAGACCAAAATGACACAGAAATTAACAACTATAGGTCACCTATACAGGAAACAAAAAGAAATGTGTTTGTCTCTCATATTTGTATTATTGTCAGCACAACAAACTTAGCTTAATTATTCTTAACTTAAAATTAAAGTAAATATTTACAAAATCACTAGGTGAAACATGTGACACATTAAAATTGTAAGTGTGTTTTCGATTTATGAGTTTGAATATTCCTTTGGTATCTTTTGCCTCTCTTTTACAGTATAATGTGTTTAGTATGAATCGTTGACAAAAATCAACGTCAATCAAACAAAGATATGGCCTTCAAACACAAAGAAATGTATATCTCTATATAGTATTTGGTCTAAAAAGGGCTACATTTTCATAAATTTGTTACCAAATTGATGGTTTCGATGACAACAGAATTTTCATACTTGAAAATAGTACAAATGAAAAATAAAAAACTTTTGTTTTTGTTTTTAATAAGCCAATATAAATGAAATAAGACCCAAAACATAATGACTTATTTTTTTCACTTTCCATGTATTGCTTCATGGCTTCTCTTATAGCTCTTAAATCATCATCAAGCCTACACGAGGAATGAATCAATTAAGAATAACTGTTACCTTTGGGTGTTAGTACAAAGATAACATGTGTTAAAAAATTATAAGATACGGACTGGTAAAAGCTTTTTACAAAATGCATACATTAAGACATTGCTTTAATTTCCAAATGATATACCTGATGCATACATAAGTACGTTCCATACAATGCATAGCAACAATACCTATAAACTAAGATACTACTTATCTTTGTGGAAAAAAACCCCATTTTTAAAATGTCAAAAATATATTGATTTTATCAGCTGCAATTACAAAATAGATAATTTTTATTTACGTGTTATGAAAACAAAGGTTATGTGTGAACCTCCAGATTGCTTTTTGTTCTTTTTTTTGTTCCTGTTTTTAATCATTTGTGAAACTCACCAGATGTTCTTTTTTGTTTTAAGTCTACATCACCTCCTACTAAGCATTCCCAGGCTAACCGACTTATTTGGGACTGCCAGAGAAATAAAACAAAGCAATGACTATTTGAAATCGATGACTATCGAACATATTCAAGCATTTGAAAAATAATGTCAAAGGCTGAATTATAATGTTATTTTTTAAACTATATAATTATCAAAACCTGAAAGTAATGATGACAAAACAATTGAATAAATAGGGAGGGGTAGATTATACATAATCGGTGCAATTATATTGTCCACGTGTTTTCATTCTACCTTTGTATGGCAACAAAACAATGGTGCCACTTTGTTTGTCATTGTTTACTGGTGTGCGTTCTGATTTTAGGCGTTCGATAATTTAAAGTACGTAAAACCTCGAAAAAGTCGACCCTAGCAAACGCAGAAAGATAAAATAGGTCAACACACAAGGTACAATATATAATCGTCTAAAAATTATTAATGATAGAGATTCGACCAACAAATGTTGTGCAAAACGACAGTATAAATATAAATACAAAAAAGAAGATGTGGTATGATTGCCAATATGACAACTATCCACAAAAGACTAAAATGACACAGCCATTAACAACTATAGGTCACCGTACGGATATCAGCAATGAGCAAAGCCCATACCGCATAGTCAGCTATAAAAGGCCCCGATAAGACAATGTAAACAATTAAACGAGAAAATTAACAGTCTTATTTATATAAAAAAAAGAGGAAATACATTCTCTCAAATTCAATCTCTCATTATAATTTTGAACTATTATTGTTTAGAGTGGAGAAATATACTATCGTATGCTATGCAGTGGTAGATTTTTATATGTATTTACAGTATTTTTTATGTGACCAAGATAAGATAAGTTTACTTAATACAGTTTCTTAATTCAAATATCTTAGTAAAAGAGGCAAGATATATACCAAACGGACATTGAAACTCATAATTAGAAAATAATCTGACATTGCAATGGCAAAAAAAAATAAAATACCAACAGACAAACAATAGTTCACAGAACAAAACACAGAAAACAAAAGACTAAGCAACATGAACGCCACCAATATTGAGGGTGATTTTATGTGATCTGGACGAGTAAGCAAATCATGTAAAGCCAAATAACAGATGAGGTGAAAGAGGGTCAGAAAAGGAGAAATGTGCACCAACACAGAAGGGACTTCCGTTAATGGCGCAATAAATGTAGGAAATTAATCTAGAAAAAATGTATTCAGTGCTAGCGCTATTTCAAGCAGGCAATATAGAAAATAACAAACAACCTAGAGAAATTTGGGCTTTACTCAAATATTTAAAACCTGAAGTTAAAAATAAAAAAAAATCAATCTAACATGACTTTCAGCAATATGTATTATAATATATTATTATATATTTTGTAAACTACTTTAAAAAATGGACGAAAGATACCATGGCTTTAAAAAAAGAAGACAGACAAATAATAGTACAAAACACAACATAGAAAGCAACACATACCCCACTGAAAGCTTGGGGTGATCTCAGGTGCTCCTGTTTGGTAAGCAGATCTTGCTTCACATGTGGCACCCGTCTTTTTGCTCATGTTTATGAGTGTTTAGTGAGTAGTGGTTAGCGCTCAGTGGCTGCTCCCATTACAGTGAATTTATTATTGCAATTTGTGTGAATATGCAAATTAGTGAAACTTTTTGCGGATTTATAATCTATTACTACATATGAACTAAATTGTAGATTTTGATAAACATTTATTGTGAATCAGCTTGATAATTAATCATGACATTGTTGAAAACAATAACATCGGTGATCACTCAGCCATTAAGCTGTATGGGACGATCGTTACTCGCCACATCATCACGTCGGACCAGACGAGGTACACGGGCAGGAGCGCATGTGATAAGACAAATTCCATCTCTGAGATGTAATAGATACCCCAAGGTAAATAAATATAGTCAAAGAGGCATAAACTTTAATAACATCGTAAATCTGAACAAATGCGACACTAACCATATGATATTAAGCACACTTACTGATACAGAGTCAACAAGTAATATCATGACATGTGTAGGTAACAGGCCTGTTGGGGCATACATGGAAAGAAATTCTGATAATTCTGATCGGCCAACAACACTTGCATCAGTGAATATCATTCCCAATATCAAAAAGTATCCTAATAGTAGCATGTTGTTTGCCACTCTAAACTGCAGATCTGTTAAAAACAAGGCTCTATCAATTTGTGATTTTGTGACTTCTCACGATTTAGATATTCTGGCTATCACGGAATCATGGCTTGGTTCTGACATTGATGAAGGTGTTATTCAAGACCTAGTACCATCTGGATACAACATAATGCATCACAGTCGTAATAATCGTCGAGGCGGTGGAATTGCACTTTTGTTCAAAGGGGGTATTGGCATAAAACGATTGAACGTACATGAAAAACATTTTACTCACTTTGAGCATATGGAGGTCACTGTACATTATGGGGATCTGAATATTCGTCTTTGTGTAATATACAGACCCCCACCATCTAAATCTAATGGTTTGCGCAATACTCTTTTCTTTGAGGAATGGGAATCATACCTTGATCAAAATACTATACTAGTACCCACGCATAACGTTCTTTTCACCGGAGATTTCAATTTCCACCTAGATAATCTCAGCGATCCAGACGCATTACGCTTCTATCAGAGTCTTGAAGATCGTAACCTTACACAACATGTCAAAGATGCCACGCACGAACGTGGGCATATATTAGACCTTCTTATAACGAACAAAGACAGTCAGATACTAAACGGAGTTCCAAACGTTCAGCGCCCGAACATCAGTGATGCGCAAGGTAATTTAGTATGTGACCATTTTTCTGTTCATGCAACGTTAGCATGCCAGAAACCAAAGAGTATGCACAAAGATATTTCTTTGAGAAAATGTAAAGAGATCGACATGACGGAACTTAAGAAGGACATTGTAGATTCTTTTTCATGTTCTGGAATAGATAGTTCTGTAGAGCAACTAGTCGAACGTTATAAAGATAATTTAACCAATATCTTTGACAAACACGCCCCAGTCACGATCAAATCAGTTGTTTTAAGACCTAATACAGAATGGTATTCAGACGATCTTAAGGCTGCCAAAAGAGATAAACGAAAAGCGGAGAGAAAATGGCGGGATTCGAAATTGGAAGTTCATCATCAAATTTTCAAGGAAAAATGTAAAACTGTTGGTAAATTGTTATATATCGCCAAGGAAACTTATTACTCTTCTAAAATTGAGAATTGTGGAAATGACCACAAACAGTTATTCAAACTAACAAAACATCTAATGGGTAAACAACAACAAACCCCGTTGCCAAGTTCATCTTCGGATTTAGAACTGTCAAACTCTTTTGCTGATTTCTTCGTCAATAAGGTCGTCACAATAAGAGATGGACTAAGAGACCAAAACGTAGTGAAGGGTGACAACATTGCATTTCTACAGGCTGATGTTGAATTCACTGGTACACCTTTGTTGTCATTTAAACACACAACCAATCATGAGATTCGAACTATCATACAAAAGGCACCTAACAAGTCCTGCGAGCTTGATCCGATTCCGTCGAACCTCTTGAAACAGTGTTCCGAAGTTGTCGTGCCACTAATTTCAGATATCGTGAATGCATCATTCGACGAGAAAATCGTGCCGTCAGGTTTCAAACAGGCTCTTGTGAGACCCCTTCTGAAAAAACCGGGACTTGATTCTGAAATTTACAAAAACTACAGACCGGTGTCAAATTTACCTTTTATTTCAAAAACTCTAGAAAAGGTAGTTGATAAGAGACTTGATGTTCATTTGGACTCTAACTCATTGTGTGATCCACTCCAGTCAGCATACAGACCACGCCATTCAACTGAAACAGCATTAGCTAGAGTACATCATGATATAAATGCAGCTTTAGACAAACATTCATCAGTGGTATTAGTGCTTCTGGACCTTTCCGCTGCATTCGATGTCATAGATCACAGAATTCTCCTGGAACGTCTGTCGTTTGCGTATGGTATAACTGGTTGCGCTCTCGAATGGATTAAGTCGTATCTGACAGATAGACAGCAGCGTGTTGTAATTGGAACAACTACATCAAAGAAATGTCATCTTACATTCGGTGTTCCACAAGGTTCCGTGCTGGGCCCGAAATTGTACTGTCTTTTCTCGAAGCCAATAGGTGAAATATGCCGTCGTCATGGCATGACATATCACTGCTATGCGGACGATACACAAGTGTACATGGTTATCAAGCCGATAGACAACTGGGAGAATTATTTTTCTAAACTTGAATTGTGTCTTTCCGACATTAGTTCATGGATGTCAACAAATATGCTCAAACTTAATCAAGATAAAACCGAACTTATCATTTTCACACCGAAGCATCTGAAGGCAAGTGTACCAAATCTCCAACTCAAAGTCGGCAATACAGTGATAAATAGTGTATCCTGCGTGAAAAACCTAGGTGTATACTTTGATCAACACCTTACGATGGAACGGCAAGTTTCTGCCATAGTAAAATCTTGTCATTTTCACATCAGTAACATTGGGCGTATTCGCAGCTATATAACAACATCTGCTTGCAAGACACTAGTGAACAGTCTAGTTACATCCAGACTTGATTATGGGAATATTCTGCTGAACGGTATTAACAAAACTACGATGAACAGATTACAAAAGGTACAAAATACAGCAGCTCGTCTTATCACCAGGACAAGAAAACATGAACATATTACGCCGATACTTGCCGATTTACATTGGTTACCCGTCCAATACAGACCACAATTCAAAATATTAACTTATGTGTACTGCGCTTTGAATGGCATTGGTCCTGCGTACATTCGGGAACTAGTCAATTTGCACGTACCAAACCGATCTCTGCGTTCAAGCACAACTAAACTACTTACCGTTCCAAAAGTGCGGACAAAGACGTACGGTGAAAGACAATTCGATTGGGCAGCGGCATCTCTTTGGAATAATCTCCCGAACAGTTTAAGACAATGCAAGTCCTTGGAGTGTTTTAAATCCAAGCTAAAAACTCATTTTTATCGCATTGCTTTTTAATCAGACTTTTTCCTTTCTCTTTTACGGGTTTTTACTAGTTTATGTAGTTTTGTATAAACTTTTAATGCATCTTATTTGTGATTTTTGCTTGTTTTGCATGTTTTTAACCTAGATTGCTATTTATTTTTTAATTTGTTGTTTTACAATATTT
Source organism: Mytilus trossulus (assembly GCF_036588685.1). Taxonomy (NCBI): domain Eukaryota; kingdom Metazoa; phylum Mollusca; class Bivalvia; order Mytilida; family Mytilidae; genus Mytilus; species Mytilus trossulus. The sequence goes on along the minus strand of NC_086380.1, from coordinate 79,735,160 downwards.
CTTTTGAATGGACCTTTTATATTATGGTAGGCATTTTTATTTTATTTTTTATGTTAGTACTTGAATCTAACACAGTATATGTTTTATGTTTTTGTCTTTGATTTGTTTTTATTATTATGCTTAATGTACAGCGCCTTAGAGTAATTTTTATTTTTTATATAGGGCGCTCTATAAATTTTCATTATTATTATTATTATTTATACAAAAATGTACGCACCCGGTAAATAGTATAATTCGGTTGGTCACATTCAGGATGAAAAGGGAAATGGAGTGTCAGATCATTTAGTGAAAAGGTTCAAGTCATATCCCTCAGATAGATCACAAAATGTGTGCTCAAGTAATACAGCTTCAGATTTTAATATGACTAAATATGGGGTTTCTCAAGGATCTAAAATAGGCACCTTACTGTCGTTTTATTCAATAATGATATGACGTTAGAGGCATCACATTCAGTCATTGACATATATACTAATGATTCAACACTTCATACCGATGGTATAGATTAGAAAGAGAGAGAACAAAATAACTAAACAATGATGCTGACGCTATAAATAAACAGTGTTTATCAACAAACTGGTTATAACTTCTTTAAAAACATAACCTATATATGCTGGTAGAAGGAATAAAAAAGAGCTCTACTAGAAACTTAATATATCAATTATACAAGAATGTTTTGTTTGTGTATTATACTGTTTTGTTTGTTTTACAGACGATAATACAAGTGGAAGGTTAAACACGCTTTAAAACTAGTTTAAACCTTCCGGTTTTTTTCAGATAAAAACATTTTGAACTTTAGGTTTCGCCATTTGATTATTGACTTTCCGTTTTGAATTTTCCTTTGACTTCAGTATAGTTGTGATTTTACTTTTTACTCAGTCCCTTTTTCTATTATATAAAACCAACGACTTTAACGGATAATCTTCGTATTGGTTCAATAAAATTACCAAACAGAGTGTCAGGTCATTAAAATTGATATCATAGGTTTAAAAGTTATAACAATATGTGTTCTATGTGTTTCACATACTAAAAAATTAAGTATACAAAATAAAAAGAGTTAAAGATAATAACATCCCAAATTTCAGCTTTAAACCAACTTAATTACTTTAATTGATAGCTTAAGCAATCATTATTCTCGTCCAATATTGACATAACTCTCAATCAACTTGTTTTTATAACAAATAAAGTTTTTAAAATCAATATTCAAATAAAAAAAACTGTAACAATGTAACTTCAGAAATACAGAACAATTTATTATAGATGGATTCTAGCAGTATGAAAACATACAACATACAAGTGGCAAAGACACGTAGAGAACGTTGTGGTCGAATAAAAAACAATCAGAGAGAACATTTAGGCACTACGGTATTGCAGTATATTAAGTTTTATTCCAATAATAAGTTGGTATATATTGAAATTGGTCAGTGTAAAATTAAATTTGGTAATTTTTATAGATTTTTTAAATTTGCATTGGAGCTCGTTTTTTCTGTGACACTAATAATGGTATTTAAATATGTAACATATTCACGTTTTCACGTGTAAATAAGAGTTGCAAAACAGATAAAATATAAACAAAATAAATTTAATTTGAAAACAATCTCAGTATCAGCATCCTACATTACAAACGTGGAATTTGCTATGTGTACATATAAGTTCAGTTTTTGTTTTTGTTTTTTGTTTTTTTTTCCAGACACAATCTTAAATCCAATGAAAATAGCCAAAGCTTAACTTATATTATTTCATTCGTATCATGAAAACACAAACATATATTAATACAAAAAGAAAACATGTTCTGGTCCATTTGTTGGATGAAGTAAAACATGTTGTTCTGTGCCGTTTGAGGTGTAGAAACAGAATACGTAATAGTGAATGTCCTGGTTGCGTGTATTCATTTAAATACTATCTATTGTACGTCATTTGCAAGTAAATGCGATCATTGATACCAGAATTCAACTTTTGCACAACAAACACGCGTTTGTTTTACAAAAATGTAATGTTTTACGCTCAAATCGAAAGAGTTGAAAATAAAAAAAACCAACGAAGTTGCCGAGATTGAATCACGCAAAATTCCGAAGGCTTTTCAACAAATGTAGCTAATTGCATAAGAGGAAGACATCAATACATTTTCTGCATTTCTGATGATACAAAGTGAAATATTAAAAACAAAAACGAACTCCGGGGTATACAAATAGATAATTATTTAAGTCCCTTACCAAATTGCAAAAGCATATGCTCAAACTCATCAAATGAATGGAGAACAATTCATACACTAGGTTAGGGATATGACAGCTGTTATCCATTCGTTTGAGTTGTTTGAGTTTTTAATTTTTCCATTTCTTTCCGTTTTGAATTTTTCTCGGAGTTGAGTATTTTTGTGACTTTTCTTTTTTATATTCATGACTTGGCACACGCATTTTGTCTTATAGAAAATTGTTCGTTAAACCTAGTTTTATAGCAAGCTTAACATATCACTTGTATAATTTGTTATCAGAGGTACCAGGATTAGTATAACAATTGTATACAATTCCATTAAATTGACATCAATATCCTTGAACGTTAAAAACATACAAACAATCTTACAAATACACGCATAATAGATACCAGGATAAAAGAAATATATTTACGCCAGAAGCGCGTTTAGTCTACAAAAGACTCATTAGTGACGCTCGAATCAAAATGTTAAATAGGCAACCTTGTTGGAAGTTTTATTAAAGGAAAGTTAAGGATCATTCCCTAGGGGAAATTCACATAGTGCAGCAAATTTTGCATTACAGCTATGATGATCCCAGTAATATCCATGAGGAGAATGATGATTCCATTCCCCTTTACCTATGCTGGCACAACGTTCCAAATAATGACTTTGGTGAGGGTGCGATCCGTTTCTCCAATGAGAGTAGGTCAAACTAGAACCAATACTGGGCCAATGCCATGGGCTGTTACCACCGTGATTTCTATAAGCTTCAATCCAATAGTGATAATCTGAAAAAAGTTACAAACAAACCTCGATTGAATGATTAATTGATTGATTGATTAGTGTAAAACGCCACTTCATGGCGGTCAGTTTTTATTGATTGCGGAAGCCAGAGTGCTAGGGGACCCATCCACCTTAAGTATAAAATCTGAAACTCCTAGTCAAAGTAGATTAGAGTCGAGCGTACATTTCATTTGCTAGATTAGTACTCACAACCTCGTTGATACGTTAAGTAAATAGTCGTTCGACTACTTAGGACACTGCACTACTGAGCCCCTTCACCCAGTTATATATTATACAAGCATCGATTGTCATGATAGAAATACAATATAGTGTCTTTGAATGATTTTCATTATTTATTAAGTTTCATGCAGAAAACGTGATACCCTTGCCATCAGAGGCGACAAATAATAATGAAAATATTAGAGTTTGAACACTTAATATCAACCATGTAGTTTTAATGATCATCACCGTTGTAGTCTTATCTAGCGTATTTGCAAACAAATAGTGCAATACAAAACAACTAATGATGCTGTTGAGAAAATACCGAAACATAAAAACCATTAAAAAATATTTGGTTAAATGGTCAACTACTTTCCAAATATATAGTACCTTCTATTAGAAAACAAAACAAAAATATAGGTACTATGGCGTGTGGGTGACTCGAAAACAAAACACAAAATATAGGTACTATGGCGTGTGGATGACTCGAAAACAAAACACAAAATATAGCTACTATGGCGTGTGGATGAATCGAAAACAACAATGTAAACAGTGCCAGTCGATGTGGTGTATTATAAACAGTGAACCTATATATGTTCTTCAATTTATTTGTATCTTTTCCTGCCATGTAATGTTGTCATTTTAGTGTTATACTAGTATTTAACATTGCAATTAAAACGGGAGGTTTTGCTAGCCTCAAAAACAGGTTCAACTCACCATTTTCTCTTAAAATGTCCTGTGTCAAGTTAGGAAAATGCCTTTTATTATCTAATAAATCGTTTCTGTGTGTGTTGCATTTTAATGTTTCTGTTGTGTCGTTGTTCTCCTCTTATAGTTGATGTATTTCCCACAGTTTTGGTTCGTACCCCGGCTTGTTTTTCTCTCAATCGATTTGTGAATTTCGAACAGTTGCATACTACTGTTGCCTATATTTACATCGCCGTCATTTGGATTCTACACAGCTACTTTTGCATAGGTACTATTTCTGTACTTAAAATCTGTAGTACTGGAAATTTACTTGTAATATTTAGTACTATATATTTCTTTACTTTAAAATTATTGTAATATTTAGGTACTTGTATTTTCCAGTACTTGATTTGTACTCAAAATATTGGTACCAAAATAATACCAACAATGATCACAGTATTCCATATTTGAACATCATAACTTCATGAAATTTGAAAAAGGACAAACGTCCAAAATCCTGAAAATGTAACCATGCAACCAAAAAACTGTAGTACTTAAATTTCAAGTACAAATCAAGTACTGTAAAATACAGATACTTAAATATTACAATAATTCGTAAGTAACACAATAGTAGATTTCGTACTACAGATTTGTGGTACATAAATAGTACATAAATAGTACCTATGCAAAAGTTGCTGTGTAGATGATGGTCGTCTCATTAGCAATAATACGACATCTTAGTATTTTACATACACATATGAAAATCAGTTTAGCATATTACATACATAACAGTCTAATCAGAAAAAATGTCAAATGAATCTAATGAGCTTAATCTTGCTGGACTGATCGGAACTTAAGTATGCGCGTTTATAAAAAAGTTTCGTTTCCTTGTTCTGCAAAACAATATATTTCATTTAGAAAAATGCATTTGATACCATTTTATACAATAGAAAGATATGTTAAGGACATATAATACAATAGTTAAAGGTACCAGGATTTTAATTTGATACGCCAGACGCGCATTTCGTCTCATAAGTGACGCTCAGATCAAAATAGTAACAAAGCCAAAAGAAGTACAATATTGTAGCGATTTGAGGACCTGAAATTTCCCAAAAAGTGCCAAATATCGGCTTAGGTAATCTAGAGGAAAAGGGGGGGGGGGGGGGTGATCGGCGGGATCCTAATCCAGAAATCCAGGACTTACAAACATGAAATCACGTAATCCCGAATTTAAATCCCGACACCCCGAAATTTGAAAAAAAATAATTCCCGGATTCCGAAAGGATCATTCCCGAAATTCCGAGCTTATAAACACCCGATCCCGGAGTCCCGATAAAGGTCATTCCCCCTCTCATCTATGCCTGGGATAAGATAATACAACCTTCATTCACTCCATGGAAAGCATTTGCATGGTGTGAAACACGTTGTAAAAAATGTGTAATGTCTTCGTTTTCCCTTTCGCTGCTTATAATTGCAAGTCTGCTGCAATTTCTCAAACATTCCGTCTACAATAGAAAATAATTCTAGAAACTTGTTTCCGTTTGAAGCGCAACCATTTGGTCAATAAAAGTTAGCAATGTTAACATAAATACGTGAGGCTAATACCCCGGTATAAAATCTTGGTATTGCTTTTTTGCTCCATTGTTTTTATCTGTTTTTATGATTCAGTATCTATCTATGTTTTACACTGCTTTATTAATTTGGTGTTTAGTGCATTTTTGCTTTAGAATGAAATAAGTTGGTGTCGTAGATATGAATTACCAGTAAATATAATTTTATTGATAAGGCAATTCATAATACAGTTATATCAGATATGCAGTCCCAAATTTTAAAATTAAAATTCATGCAGCTTTTGCAGGACATATTCTTGCTACCACTGTCCCTCCGTCCGTTTTTTCATAGGGACATGTTTTTTCTACATACAGTTTTTGAGCGAAAACTTTATAGTATGTTGTATTACTTTGCCGGTGGTGAAATAATGCATTCGAGGTACATGGTCCATCCGGTTGAATGCTCCTATAGGTTCAAGCAAGGAATTGTAAATTTTGAATAAGGTTTATACCTGAACTTTAATCATAAAGCTTTTACTGTAAAATCAATCATTTAAATGGGAACTAATTTTCGTGGATTGAGGGAAAACATTTCGGTGATATTTAATTTCGCTGTTTTCCAATGTCTGTATACAAGCTTATAGAAAATGTGCAATTTGTTGAATATTTAAAAATCACCTGTATCCACGAAAATTGGTATCCAATGCATAGTAATTAATCCACAGTAACTCGTTCACCTGTATCCACGAAAATTGGCATCCAATAAATAATAATAAATCCACAAAAGTTTCCTAACATGATATGTTGCACTCTGTATTTAGCTTCGAGATTAAGATATTTTTAAACGTCCTATATATTGTTATACTTACTCTGGCGTCTGTCATAGTTTTCCATTTTCGTCCAATACTATAGCAACTGTTTCGTTCTCTAGAAAATCCAACAGGGCAGCCATTTATAAGATCTGGATAACAACCTTTGTAGACATAATAAACTCATCATTGATACATTGATTCAAATTTTACATATGCGACAGCCAGACGCGCGTTTCGTCTACAAAAGACTAATCAATGACGCTCGAATCAAAAATGTTTTAAAGACCAAATAAAGTACGAAGTTGAAGAGCATAAAGGACCGAAAATAACCAAAGAAATTTGCCAAATACAGCTAAGGTATCATGAGGTAGAAAAGCCTTAGTAATTCAAAAAAGTGTTGTTAACAGTTAATTTATAATTATAAACATATCAATGATAAATCAAGTCAACACAGAAGTGCTGACTACTGGGCTAGTGATACCCTCGGGGAAATAATAAAATATCCCACATCTAAATAATTAAAATGGGCGTTTTCATATAATTTCACATACTAGTACTAGATTTGATGTATAATCTCTACAATTAACAATTATCAATTATACCACTAAAACCGTGAAAAGTAAAATCAAAGAAATACTGAAATCCGAGGAATATCAAAACAGAAAGTCCCTAATCAAATGACCAAAAAACAACTGTCATATTCCTGACTTAGTACAGGCATTTTCAAATGTAGAAAATGGTGAGATTAACCAAGTTTTATAGCGCTGAACCTCTCACTTGTACGACAGAAGCATCAAATTTCATTATATTAACATAGTCAAAGATGCGTGTGAACAAACGCAAAAATAGGGACACAACAACAACATGGACCCCACCAAAACCTTGGGTTGGTTTCAGGTGGTGCTTCACATGTAGCACCCATCGTGTTGCTCGTGTTTTTACGAAGCGGGTAATTAGATAGATTGTTGTCACTCAATTTCATTGACATTTTAAGATTGAAATATGGTATTGGTGCTATGTCTTATCTCTTAATGGTTATAGTTGCATTTGTTTTAACCTTTACATTATATTTTATATGTATATAAATTTGAATATTTTGTTATTTTCAGCATTACAAAATAGTAATGGCATGTTAAACATCTTTTAAACGATTGATGCGACTATTTATGAAAGTGTAAAACAAAGTTGACACGTTTAAACTTTTCAGAAATAAATATTAAAATATGCGACTTTAACATTAATTATCAATAATAAGTTAAGCGGGTTTCTTTCTTTACAAAAATACCACAACTTACTTGCTTTGTTGTTTAATATGACCTCATTATCACTGAACTAGTACACATTTTTGTTTAGGGGCCAGCTGAAGCACGCTTCCAGTTGCTGGATTTTCTTGGTGTGTTGAGACCCATTGATGGCATTCGACTATGTTTTGCTGATGGTGGTTGTCTCGTTGACATATTCCCCATTTCAATTCTCAATGTTATTAAGCAAATCGTTTATTGAATATAAGAAGTGATAATGGTACCTGTAGGCATCCCGAGATTGTTGTCATATACAGTTGAGGTAGAAGGAATCACAGTTGTTGATGGTACATAGTTTCCATTGCAAAAGTTAGTGTCACAACATATCCCATCTATATCCCGCGTCAGTAAATTATTGCATGTCTAAAAAAGAAGGACTAAATATACCCAAGGGACAGTCAAACTCATAAATAAAACTGATAACGCCATGGCTAGAAATGAAAAAGACAAACATACAACTAATAGACATGTTACGAAAAGGTATATTCTCGACGCTGAGGTTGACAAATAAGACTTTAAATGTGGGGACGGTGTCAAAACATTGATTATAGATTTGAACAGGTAAACTTCAAATCATGTGCTTCGTGGTTAATATAAATCACATTATCTAGAACATCATAGTGTTACATCGAATATGACAATTGCTTTTTGGGTATCATTGCTGGCGATTATATAGGACGTGAAAGGTGTACGCGTGCAGGAGTGAGCGAGCCGGACAAAAAGGGGGCTCGAAAAAGGGGGCTGGAAAAAAGGGGGTCTAAGAGTTATACAAGTTCGTTCGATTCTAGATTGATAATATTTACATAGTAAGCCATGCATTTATAGATTAGTTATTTTATTATTACAGTTCCTGAACAATCCAATCTGTCGCTCCACTAATCCTGCACAGTGCTCTATAGTCTGGTTGGGTTGGGGTGGGGGGTGGGGGGTGGGGGTGGAGATGACAAATTTTGGTCTGCATTTGTTTTGTAATCTCTCACTGTCCTGTTTTATTTATCACTCTATTCGGTTCATCCTTTTTAATAAGTTTATTCTGACTTTTTTATGCCCCTCCCCTCCCCCTAACAACAACTGGTACCTCCCTAGCATTGTACCTGAAATAGAAAAAAGACCGGCAGTATTTTTTTCTAAAACGTATATAAAAACGCTCTTTGGTTGTTTTAAAATAGACCACGTTAGATACAATTAGGGTGCAAATAACTGGATTAAAATACATGTGGTCACTTCTTTGTTTTGTTTCATAACAAAGTATATGAAAATTACCGTTACATATATATCCCGAGTAGATAAATTGGTAAAACCTAAGGATACTTGCAAAGTCTTTTAAGGGCTTGCATACCCCTAGATAAGACACATTTGTACATTTTTTTAAACTAAATTGTCGTCCTGACTTTTTGTTTTGGCAAGTGTATCAGCCTGCATTTTTTTTACTCAAAACTCCGGTCCTGCCAACTTTTTTTCAAATTTCGTCCTAGCCCCCCCCCCCTTCCCATAAAAATCAAATGGTAGTTCCCTAAGTGTGTACCCCGTGTCTCCGTGCTCTGCACATCTTCCACATTTATCTGCACCCTTCCCCCAAAACTTTCCGCATTAGAGTTTATTAAAAAATATCAAAGAATTTTTGAATATCTTTTTCTTATATTTCTTGTGGTTCAAATATTATTGAATATTCGTTCCATACGCAATATTTATAATATCTATATACAGCTAATCTCTTTTGTATTTTGACATGTTCCCCTCATTTAAAGTGTAAATTGTCAACCTCAGCGTCGTGAATATACCTTTTCGTAACATGTCTAATAGTACACATGACACAACATAGAAAACTAAAGAATAAACAACACGAACCCTACCAAAACTAGGGGTGATTTCATGTGCTCTGGAAGGGTAAGCATATCCTGCTCCATATGTGGAACCCGTCGTGTTGCTGATGTGATAACAATTCTGGTAAATAGATTTACTTATATTCGTCCATGTAGGAGAAATCGTATTTTAGTGGATACTTAATTTCGAAGCAATATGAATTTGGAAATCGAAAATTGAATATAATTCTCACCCAACTTCGATGTTTTGCATCATCCTTAAACTATGATCTATATAGGGTCAACATTATTTCTGACCCTTCCTGCCGCTGTGGTGTTAATCGTGAAGATTCCTATCATTTCTTTTTTAAATGTATATTATATTCAAACATACGAAATAAAATGTTTGAAAGTCTTCGCTGGCTTCCAAATGATTGTAAAATTAACATAGAACTACTTACCTCGGGTAGTTGTCTTCTTACTTTAGAGCAAAACCGAAACATTTTCAAAAATGTCTTTGAGTTTATTAAAAGTTCGGAAAGATTTCAAATTGTCTAGGTAGCAAACCATGATCGCACACACATCATCATCTAAGATTTCTTCTCCCTTTTTTTTTTTTTTTGTCCTTTTTATTTTTTTTTAATTGGGTTTTTTTTTTTTTTATTATTATTATTTTATTTTTTTTTATTTATTTATTTTTTTTTTTTTTTCTGTTTTCAAAATAATTTATTCATTTATATATTATATATTTTTATTTTTATTTTTATTTTTTATTTATTTTTTCTGTATTATTATTGTTTTCTTTTTCTTCAATCTTCAATTTTCCGTCTTTTGATCCATATTTATATATATATTTAGATATACCATTCTTTACATGCATGCTCATACATATATTTTTGTATTATATTGCTATAAATGTTAAATGGAGAAGACTTCATAAGTCTGTTTGACTTGTGTCTTATCCAATTTGTACTTTAACAAATAAAATATGTTTAAACTAAACTTAATTTCGTGGATTTGCCAAAGTCTGAGTTGAATATTCCCATTCGGTATATCACGCCCCTTTTATTCCACTTACAAGTCTATAAAATATTTGAACTCCATCGAGCATTAGAATTCGTTGTCCAAAATGAAAAATTCAAAAAGCATTTAATCCGTGTCAAGTATGAAATCCTAGATTGTGTTGAAATATTTAATCGGGTATTCTTCTGCTGTTCTTTTAAAATGACCTGAGTAACATACCTCTTTTGGTGCACAACCAAGCTTGTATCCTCCGTGAAAATCAAATTGATGGGTTTCTATAGCAATGCACACTTCCTATAGCACGAAATATAAAACATTTGAGATCGTTTATCAAATCTTAACTGGTTCGGTATAAATTATCAGGGTTGGCACCAAGTGCATATTTCAAATTAAGAAATAATTCCTTCATGTCATGCTCTATGCTCATTTTAACATGGGTAGGCATTATATTTATCGATATTTTACACTGAGCGTTAGCGAGGTGTA